>NW_009926001.1:107432-140724 GCF_000696875.1 Nestor notabilis | reverse complement strand
GCTTTCCCTACTCCCACGAGAAAGAGGCAGCCCACTGAAACAGTTCCAAAGAGCACTGTCAGGTTCTGTGAAGCCTGCAAAAGCACGAAGTATTGTTCAAGAAGTATTGGCCCCTTTCTGCCTGAGGATTTTGAATCTGCTCCGGAATAGTCTGGAGGGAACACAGCTCAGAGTCTGGTTATGGATCCAAAGAGATCTGGCAAGTATGCTTTGGGCCCTTCTGCAAACCCTTTTGATTGCCCTGTGGAAGCTCTAATGGATTTTTAATCTTTACCTCTGTCAGCACTAAAATCACACCCACAGATTAAAAATAAAAATCTCAACCAGCTAAATTATATAGGTCTTTTGTTGAAACATACTTTTAAGATTTGCATAATTTAGTATTGTGGTCAGTAATAAACATGGAGAAACAGGGCTCCCTTTCAGGAACACCTAATCTTAATGAAGTGGTTATTCAAATGTCTACTTTTGTTTATGAAAGTACAGTGTTTAAATATAGAAAGTGGTTTGGGGTTTTGATCTTCTGTTTAAAAGGAAAAAAGTGATTCAATAGAATTAGTAACACTTGCAACGTATCAACCCACTCTCTCATAGAAATGCAATTTAGCAAAATGAATGTGGTTGGAAAGTCAGGCCAGAATAACAACAGCTAACTTCAGATCCACCCAAAGCTTGTATGGGGGCCATAGCAATTAGCATAATAGTTGTGTTTGTTGGGAAGTGAAGTCTTTGTGCTCTGGATGCTTCCCAATTAAAGAATTGTATTTGAAGTGGGATTTAATTTTAATGTTTCAATGCCAGAACATTTACTTGCTGCGTCTGTTTTCATTTCAAGTGATGCTGAGGTTACATTTTCAACTTGGTACTGCTGTCACCAAGCCTCTCCAATGTTTTTATTTACTGTAAGGGAGTGACAGGGGAAGGGAAGTATGCCAAGAACCATAATTTCACTAAGTTTAACTCAAAATGGATGACCTAAATTGTATAAGGAAGGCCCAAGTCATGAAGAATTTAGTGGGCAAAACACCCATTAACATCAATGGGAGAACTGAGAAGACTGAAGAACTGAGTTCTTTCTCAACAAACTTTACATTTAAGCTCAGAGACCTCTCTGCTATTAAATTCTTTCAGAAGAATGCACATCAGATTAAAAACAGTCTCCACTTAATCTGAATGGAAAAACCCGTGAATAAAATAGCCACTAAATTTAATCTTTTCTGTTTGCAGGCTATGAGTGGGGCAAACATAGTTCACTTGAACTTGCGGTTTTATCAAGTGTACTTGACAAATACATTTCTTAAGAATCTATGGGTTGGTCACAAATATTTAAAATTTGGCTGCTTGTTCTTAGGTGTAACTGATCAGCTAACTCATAAGATGCTTTGTTTCATCCTTCAAGCAGAATGCTTGCCTGAAACCCTATATGAACTTAAAATGTTACTTCCATGAAATAATTTTTTGACACAGAAGCCATTTTCCACTACGATATTTGTCAATAAAACACAACTCCTTGAATTCTCAGAAAAATAAACCAGAATATGGAAGAAGTAGATTCATTGAAATCCAGATCCACTGAGACATAACATTAATCCTAATAGTATTGAAAAAGGGATTATTATTGGTACACAAACAAGTGAAGCAGAACAAAAGCTATCAGTAGTTCCCGAAGCCACTTGAGTTCAGAATGTGGACAGCATTACACAAGCGGTATTTAAAAATCAATATGACATTTTATGGATAGATAATGTGAGTTCAAGGAAATGAACAGATCAAGTTTTGCTATGTCAAGAAGACACGTGACATAATTCAGTACATTCTGAAGCTGCTAAAGAATTCATCTTATTAGAAGGCAATTATAAGTTGTCCAGGAGTATATAAACACACACATATGTACAAACATGCTCTCTTGCCCTTTTCAGATCTGCACTAATATTTGACTATCCTCAACTACTGTTGGTTTAAGGTTTGGTATGTCTCTGACTTAAACATGACAGTTTAATATTTATATTTATATGGTTCAGAAGAGACAGAATCAAGACAAACACAAGCCCAAGGTTTCCACCCCTCAGATTGACTCTATCTGAGAACTGCCAGCTTTGAAAGTGATGGAAGAGTGTTGACGGAGTGGGGATAAGGTCCAATCAAAGGAATTTTGTCTTATATGGATTCAGTTTCAGAAATTCTCTGGCTTTCCAATATTGTAATTCAGCCAAACAGACACATTGGAAAGATACCATAGAAGAGTTTTTTAAGTGCAGAAAAACTTCTGCATGCCATCTAAATATATACAGTTCGACAGATCATGGGCTTGATTCTCCCCTCCCCTCATTTCCATCACTGTAACTCTGCTCATATCACAAGAGTTACTTCAAATACACATTTGTAATGGAGAGTGGAATCCAGCTCTAAAGCTGTGTGTGATATAAGCTTGGTAAAGTATATAAATCTAAATAGCTATTGGACCTAACCCTGAGGTACCTGATTACACAGCAAGACATAATTGATTTATGAAAGCTGAAATTAAACATGGAATTAAACCAGTCTGAAATAAGACCAGAAAGACCTTTGTTGGAGTATATTTTCATCAAGAGAATTTGGAGAAGGAAAGAATCAGCAACAACTGATTAGTTCACAAGCAATGTAAAAGTAGTTAGAGTATCACTTGACACACTCAAATCAATTTCTAAATTTCTGGAGAACCATTCAGGCATAGTATTTACTCACTGCTTATTTCCTGAAGTGCCCACAACATGATAGACACTGTCTGAACACAAAGAACACCAGTACATTCACTAGTGATCTGAAAATCAAAAATTCTTGTCTGAAATTAAGTCTTAATCTAATTCTACAAATATATTTGTGAAGCTGAATAATAATTAAAACTAAACTGATATAAATCATCTCTTCATCGTAGAAGGAGTTGAAATTGCAAGTTTTAATTATTGCAATCTATCACAAATCAAAGAGCTTAACTATGAAGGGCTAAACTGAAATAAGAAATCGATCATAGCCACTCTCAAGTAAAGAAGGCCAAGGATTAGTAAGTAGAAAAATAGATGTTCGAGGCTCTGGGATAGATATCATTTAATTCTCAACAGAAACAGAAAGCAAATAAAACTCAGAAAACTATTGGCTATCAGATATACAAATATATATACATCCATGTATGTAAATGTGTATATATGCACATACATACATACATGCATGTATACATATACATACATGCTACTTTATATATGCATCTGGAATGAAGTATACACGAATAAATTCAAAGCTCCTAAGAATCTCAGACTAAGATATTCTAAAATGTCAACATGAACAGTGAAATCTCTCAAAATAGGACAGTTTCTAGGCCTTTACAGTGACAGATCCAAAACTAATTGAAGACATTCCACACACAAGTTCCTGGAACTCTGAAGGGTATAAATGGGTAAAGCTGCAAAAGAATTAAATCTGAAAGACACAGCTGTATGCTTTCCACTGCTCATATCCAGCTCTTCTATCTCAGTGAACAAAATATATTTCAAGCAGTCTTTTCTTATTTAACATTACTTTTTACTCTTCTTCTTACTAAGGAGTAAGAAGAACTTTTCTTACTTTGTTTCCTTTTCCCATTACACACTTCTGAGTACATACATAAAAGTCCCTTGTTTCAATACTTTCCCTCTTGTTGCAGAATACCAAAGGTATAGAGTCAAAAATCCGCCAAGGTTTTTGTGGGGTTTGGTTGGATTGTTGGATGGTCTTGGGTTTTTCTAAATCCTTCCTACAACCAGCAATATTTCTAGAAAAACTGAACATCACCTGGGACCACATTCACTTTTTTATTGGTCGTCCACTAAATGCAGAAACTGCTCTGAAAGAACTGTTTTAAAGTCGGTGACTTTCTCTGCTAGGGAACCAAAAGAGGTTAAGTTAAGCCTAAATTCAAATGAAAACCCCCACAGCCCACAGATAGCTATGAGCCTTCAGTTGCTCTCTTGGGATCGCTGTTGTTACAGATTCTAGAAAAGTGGAGCCAAAAAAAGTGGAGCTTGCCAAAATACTGCTTTCCAATTTTGTTCATTTTCTGCACATTGCTTTTGTAATGTTACAGTTATTTATGGTGTAGCAATCAAGGAATTGTGCTATTTTATGATGGGTAAAACACAGCAAGTAGCAAAATCTCCCTGCCCCTGAGGATATACAGCCTAACTGTCAAATAGGATGCTGCAGGTGTACATGGCAGACAATGAAGTTGATGTTGTCTGGAAAAAGGAAAGAAATAAAAATAAAATGGGTTGAGCAGAAAAGATGATTCTCTTCTAATCCTACCATTGCCAAGCGGTGTGATCTGTAGGCACAGTAGTTGAAATGGGAGATTTAAGAAAGGATTAAACAATACACCAGATATTTCCATCAAACTATATGATCTTTCTACTTTAGTTTGGTTTTTGGACTAAACTCTTTGACAGCTTCTTGTGAGTGACAAATGAGTCAGTTTCTCAGAAAAGAACAATAAGACCTAATGGAAATGACCGACTTCTGGACTGGAACAAAGGGAAACTATCATCTTGTCACCTTTCCCAGCACTTCAAGGGATAATGAAAAAAATTCTTAGGACAAGTTTTAGCTAAGCTAAATATATCGCCTTCCTGATTCGCAAGCAACCCTGTAAGTTAGGAATTGATGTGCACTAACACAGCAATGTTAGAAACCTGGAACTAGCACAACATAGCAATTCTACAACCAGAGTATTTCTAGATGGTAATTAACAGCACAAACCACTGAGATATCAAAGCAGGTTTAAGAAAATTAGCGGAGAAAGCACATTGTTTGTGCATAGCACATCTCTGCTAAGGCTTACATTAAACAATATTTCAGATAAAGACTTGGGGAAGGATAGTCTTCATCAGCTCTTGCAGAGGGGGCCAGAAAGGATTCACGTTAGAGGCTATGCATCAGGAGTATTTTTTCATATTATTCACAAGGAGCAATAAGGCCATTAAAAGTTAATGTGATGGGAAATTGGAAATTGTACAGCAACTTCTGTGTGGTGAAACTCATCTTTTTAAAGTAAGTTCTGAAGGCAAAGAGGAATAAATCAGACTTATCATGCCAGAAAACCAAGATAATCTGTGGCTTGTATAGCAGTCCGCAGTTGTTACACGCATAGGCTTTTGTTTGCAAAAATGGCATGAATGTCAGAAACAAACGAATGTCAGTAGTTGCATTTCAGTTTGTTCAAAGGAACGTAGCACAGGAGTGATCCTTTCTGCTCATAGAGCCTATCACCATATAATTTCTTGCACAAACTGATGTGGCACTATCTCAAAACCTGTGAAGGTTTCACTCCCTTGCTATTCTCATAGCTGCAGGAGCGCAGAAAAGAATGTAAACACAGAGCTTTTCTCTCCTCAAACTCCACTACAGAAGGGCAGATTCCCTTTTGAAATCTATAAAAAATAGGACTCTGGGGCCCTGAGACCGGAGGTAGGCATACAGTCACACCAGTAAACCTGCTTGAGGTTGTCAGACTACTAAAGCCTTACATTTTTGTGGTGAAGCATTTTCAGATAGAGCCAGGATGAAACAGTCTCATGAGACAGAATTTAATATCAATGGTTCACAGAAAATAACAAAATGAAGCCAAACTCCTGTACAGAAAAGGCCCCAACTGATGTTTCGCCAAACCAGGAAATGCCTGTAAAGAAACACATGCACTAAAACCGACCATCCCCAGGGCCCTCTGAAAGAGCCGTGGTGGAGACAGAATAGCACAGCCCACTGCAAGCACACCCCAGAGCTGACCCACACCTACAACACCACTGCAGAAAGGAAGCTGGCAAGGCAATGGTTAAGCGTGCTCTCAACAGCTAGCTCAACACAAACGAGCCAAAAGAGAAGCCATACTCATTTTGTGACCCTGCTACTCTCTGGTCAGATATACAGAACTGAATGTGTTTTAAGAGAAATTCTACAGCTGGTAGTTCAAGGTACCACTGCCATGACCAAATTAACTGAGAGTCTGAACCTCATATGCAGCTCAACATCTCAGTTTGTATTGAAGAAATTACAAAAGCTCATGGGATAGTCTAGGGGAGTGTTCTATCACCCGTGATACCCACTCAACAATGCACCTGCTAACACCCTGCAAATGGCAGCCCCATGCTATCACCCCACACACTGGGACATGGAGCCAGGGTGACCTCCCCATGGCTGCTCAGCAAACTAGTGCTGGTGTTCCTGCTAGCCCTCCCTACGACTGTTTGAGCTTTTGTAACTGACAGCCCCAGCAACATCCTAATTCTTCCAAAATCTTCAGCATACTTTCCTATTTGTTACAGTGGCACCTGCTGGCAAAGGTACAGGCAAAAGTAGATTTCTTACTGTTGGGCTAAGCAGATAAGTTTAATTATGAACCAAGGTGTGCGATATTTCATTTCTCTCTCTCTCACCCTCTCACCCTCTCTTTCGGTCTAATATAACACATTATACAGAATACAAGGAGGCTTGTTAGATTACTGTTGGAAGATGCAAGAATTGGTTAATTTTGCACCGTTTCTCCCTGTCATTATAATCTTTGCCACAAGAATGGCTACATTCTGTGAAATGTTCTGTTCTCAGTGCAGTCATTGTCATGTGAATGAGCTATCACAGAATCCTAATGCCTGAGATGTTTTATTCTTACATTCATGACATTTGTATTTCAGTAACAAAAGCTTCAGCAAGAAAAGGGAATGGAAGAAATTTAATCCAGTCTCTTGATCATTTTTAAATTCTAATTTTATGGTCTTTTCTTTCCTAGATGCTACAGCACCATTTCCTTCATATGTAAGGAGTATGTATTTGGACTAAGAATGAACAGATGAAATCAAACCTCTGGGATGTTTGTATTTTAATGGTTTCTGCATTAAAGACACCGTATCAGTGCAAATTGTGGATAGTTAGGAAAGGTGAGAACCAAGGAATATTTGCTAGTAATTTTTTGCCACTTGGAGTGTGCGTGTTCTGTTAAAACTCTGATGAGCCGAAGCTTGTATTACACCAGTATATAATAAAAGATCAATTATTTTCTGACATTGATATCAGGTAATAGGATAGTTGAAACTAATATCAGAGGTAATCAGGACAAGGAAGTGCACCACAAATCATTCTAAATGTGCAGCAATGCGACATTTAGGATGCTCTTCTGCTTTGCTGATTTCAGTGGCAAAAATTACCATTGATTTTAATGGGACCAGGATCAAGACCTCCATCCAAATTCTCCTACCCAGTTTAAGTCTTTTTGTTAAGCCACTCTGCAGTGGGTTGCATGAGTAACAGTTTTGACAATCCAGTTCTGTTTTCTTTCTTCATCTCAAATATTTTTTAAGCTTATCTTGCCATTTCTGCTGATCCTGGATAATATAATATTTAGCAGGCAATTTTGTAGGGGTTCCCTAGTACACATATCAAGGGGTAAATTATTGTGACAGAGCAAACAAAATATTCAGGTCTGCAGAAGGAGGGAGGGATTCTGATATTTTTTTTTCCAGCCATAAGTATGAAATAATTGTTCTTCAATGGTCTTTCCTATGGCATGACCATAAAAAGGTGTCTGAGCTGTCAAAATCGTATTCGGATGGCTGACTGTCAAAGATCTGCTACAACATCACAACTGGAGATTTTAATTGCATTCAGACATAGCACTGGAAAGTCACAAGTGCATTTTCTCCCTTCCTCTCCTGCTTACATACACATATTCTTTCAGAGTATAAGCTTATATATTTATATATTTTTTCACAGCTTCAAAATTGTATAATATTTTAATCTATCTGCATGTCATGTAATATTATCCCACTCACTCTCTCTCTTTTTAAATAAATGTTTGCAGATTCCACTTTTGATACCAGAACTGCAAGGCCTCATTATTTCTTATTTCCAGAGGTTACAGAGTTTTAATGTTAAAATGTAATCTTTGAGATAGTTTCATTTGCCTAGCCTAACCTCTATGATCAAATGAGCGACTTTTTTACTTTTCAAAATACTAGGATCTCAGGACCCATGCATTCTCTTAATCATTGCTCAATTTCTTTTATTCCCTACACTCATAACAAGACTGCAGCTCAGACCTGCAAGATCTGAACTCTAGTCCATATTTTTAAAGTCATGGTTCTATAGATCCTATATTTTTTTGATTTTAGTTCACAGGTAACCTACTTAAAGATATCTAGATATGTATTCTGAATTCTTAAATAAAATGTTCAAGTAGTTGATTTTAACTTGCTATAACAAAGAATTCAGAAAAGAAAATCCATAGGGAACAACCTAAAAAGTACATGGTTATACTTTTCTACCTATTTGAGAGGGCTTTATTTTACTGGGAATCTCCCTGTTTTCAGGCACTGCGTTTTGGCTTCAGTGTTCCTTTGATATTTGTCTTTATAATGAAAAAATAAAATGGAGGCTTAACTAGAGAAAAGCCACTGGGTTTATTACTCTGAATATTAAAGCTTTCTATCAAAAAATGTATGTATGCTAAGGAGAAAAGCTGAGTATTTTTTCCACCATGAATTCAACCAGTTTGTGCTGGCAACCTTCAGATTCCTCATTACTAAAATTAAGTTTGCAAGGAAAAAATAAATGAACAAGGTCTGGTGTTTCCTTCATGGCCTTACACACAGACAGCTTTCCAAACATTGATAAGATTTGATCATGCAGACTTTCTCTATTTAAATGCTTTGCTACAGTGCTGGCAGCTCTAGCATCTGTGATGAAGTAGAATGCTGTGGAGGTCCACAGATCTCAAACCTACCACAATATGCTACTGTGATAAGAGGTAACAGAGGAAACGTATTTTGCTTTCTTTATGTAGCACCTTGTAAAGCAATACAAATGTTTTCATTTTGAATGCAACACTTTCTGTATGAGGTTTGGAAAGAGGGCCATGAAAATGTTCCCCCCATCTTCCCCTTCCCCTATTCAGCAAGCCTCATGTAAGAAATTTATTACCAAATCTGAACACCATGCAAATTTACTTCCAGTTATGGGTTATTTTGGGATGCAAGAGAGAAATGAGCTGGTAAACTGACTCCTCAAAGAGAAGTTTGAAATCATGTCCCATTCTCTGGTTTTTATTCTCTTTCAGCTTGGTGGTAATCACTGGATGTTATTCCTGATAGATAGCTTCCACAGACAATATAGGAGTGCAGATCAGATGAAGATCATGTACTGGGGATGGTGTAATTATTTTTGTTCTATGTTGCTTAAAAATTAAATCATTTTTAAATTCAGTGTTATTATTAGCTTAGCCTTACTCAACTTAGAGCTTTAGAATAACACAGTATCTCCCATCAAAGTATATTGTAATTTGCTAAGTGTACTGGTATTTTTTTCCTAATCAAACTAAGCATAACATGAATATTCCACATAACTTATGTGAGGTAAGAAAATATCCTGCCAAAAATCAATGTACAAGATAGAGAAACTTGAACATATCTTTCATTACAAGAGTACCTATCCTGATTCCTTTCATAGTTCTCTTTTTTCTCTATATTGTCTTATAACATTCTTTGTTACCTATGTGGGTCCCTACATTTTCTAAACTTAAGTTAATACTGCATTACAAGGTAAACAAAATTGCAAGTCAGATTATTTTACTTAATGTCTCTGAGCCTTTTGTCTGCACTCAATCCATGTTTTCAAGTTTTCTCCTATATTCATGAAGACCAGAAACTCAATTTCAGTTTTTAAATGAAAGCTAAGATTGTCAGATGACAATTGATTCCATGGACTAGGATTCAAATAAAATACCAGTATCATGAGACTTCAGATAAAATCATTGAAGTTGGGGACAACTGAAGAGTCAGGCAGAATATCACTTTTTTAATCTTCTTCTACATACATATATATAAAAAAAAAATCAACACCACAAGTAATAAATATTTCTCCATGATCTTCTTATGTATTCAGTTAAACTAACAATAATACATCCATCTGGTGACCACCTCCATCTGTGCCTCCCAACCTATTAACAACTCAACAATATGCAAGAAGGCAGATGTCCTCGATTTATAGGCATAGTACACAGAACACAGGCTCCAGCTATGTACACATCAGTGAAATAGGGATGATAATAATACTTCTACCAAAAGACTGAGAAGCTAAATTAATTCCTTTTTTTTTCCAAAACACATGGACATCTTTGAGTAAAAGCTAGTTAGATTAGAATTTTATGGAGTAGCCACATGTATTAAAATAATGTGAAAAAAAAACTTTTCTTTGCATTCTTTTTAGTTAAATACCAGCGCAAAGACGTTGCAATATGATTCAGATTTTTGATCCAACTACTCCTAGAAATTCATTCCTCTGTTGTCTTCAGAAAAACCTTGAAATATCCAAAAAGATAATTTCATACATCATCTTCCTAAGGTTTAGAAAGTGTATTTTCTGCAAGGATGTAAGCAACTAGGAGATAATGCTTTGCTTCCTCAAATTATATTGACCTTAACTGAGAACTGAGAGTACTTCTCAGTTAATTCTACCTGAAAAAAGGAGGCCAAGAGAAGAGAAAAAAAAATAAGTTAGCCAAAAAGGAATTAAAGAGATGATTTAGAAAATAAAAATAAACATAAGACAGGAAAGCTGAAGTATCAAAAAAAAAAAAAAAAAGGCAAAAAAAAGCTCAAAAATGCTGGTAAGGTAGAGGCCTGGGAATTATCTGGAGGGAAAAAAAGGTAGCAAAGAAAGAAGTCTGCAAAAAAAAAAAACCAGAAAGCAGGGAAAAGGACGACAGACGTGTTTGGGACAAAACCACAAAGACTGGAATCATAGTGGTGATAAATAATTTATTTTTTCCTACTTCTGATTTCCTTTAAAGAAGTTATTGCAAAACAGCCTGTTACACAACAGTGCAGTAACAAATATCAAAGGTTAACCTCTTCTGGAAAAAAAATAAAATGTGAGTCACTTCCTTTGTTCTGGACCAGACAGTAAGAGCAAGTGTATCTTATGTTGCCTAAATAAGAACTGCCTAAGCTCTTTATATCACTACTATAATCATAAGAGTTCATAACTTTCATTCAAACTAGTATATACCAAACACTACATGTTTCTGCAGAGCAAAACCCAGGCCTCCCTGGCTGATTTGGAAAGCTTTCACATTCACAATCCTATCAGGAGAGCTTGCACAGTACTGTCCCAGAAACACAGGTAAGCAAAACACAAACCAGGTCAGCAGGAGTGGGACACTAGAAGAATAAATCTTACTAAGGCAGAAGCACAGCTGGAAGGAGCATGGGTTTTCTCACAGTGCCCTGAGAGAGAGATGTACCTTCACTTTATTAGTGAAAAAGCATGTGTTTGTCTTCCTTCTTCTTGTTTTAACATTTGTGTACATCACTACTTTACTCTCCAGCACCTCTGCTTTGCCAGTGAAGCCAGACACTGAGAAAAACTCATATAAATGAGTTTATGCATGAGGAACTTGCTTAACTTCTGTGATGAAATGATGAGCATGGTAGATAAATGACGAGCTTGGTAGATGAGGGAAAGCAGTTGATATTGCCTACCCGGTCTTCAGAAGGCTTTTGACACACTCACCCTTAAGATCCTCATAGACAAGCTGATGAAATAAGGGCTGGATGATCAGACAGTGAAGTGGATTGAAAACTGGCTGAATAGCCGGGTCCAGTGATCATTTGCACAAAGTCTGGTTGGAGACCCCTCTTTAGCCTCCATTCAGCCCTGGAGAGGCCACACCTGGAGTGCTGGGTCCTGTTCCAGGCTTCCGTGGAGAGACATCACGTGGAGAGACATCACCATACTGGACACACTGTCCCTTCTACCTAAAAGCCATGAAGATAATTATGGAACTACAACACCCATCCTTTGAGTAAAGGCTGAGAGGGCTAGGACTGTTCAGCCTGGAGAAGAGAGGGCTTAAGGGCAATCTTATCAATGTATGTACAGACCTGAAGGGAGAATGCAAAGAGAACCGAGCTGGGTTCTTCACAGTGGTGCCCAGTGACATGACCAGCGGCAAAGGGCACACACTGAAACACAGGAGGTTCCCTCTGAACATCAGGAAACACTTTTTCACTGTGAGAGTGACCGAGCACTGGCACAGGTTGTCCAGGGAGGTTGTGGAGTTTCCGTCCATGGAGATATTACAAAGCCATGTGGACATTGCCCTGGGCAACCGGCTCTAGGTGACCCTGTTTGAGCAGAGGAGCTGGACCAGACGACCTCCAGAGGTCCCTTCCCACTTCGACTGTTTTGTGATTGTGTGATTCTGTTTGGGTTTTTTTTATTTTTCTCTTTTCCCTCCCAACTTGCCTCCTTAGCAGTGAGAAACATCTTCTTTACTATACCTGTAAAGACCTTTGATGCAGACTCAAAAGTACTATGCAAGTTTACACTTCCAGGTAAAAAGCACACCCAAGAAAACAACTATTTATAAAATTTATCTATTGGAGACAAATGATTTAATTCTGTGTCTCATTTATTCTCTTATCCAAATTCCAAAATATTTGAGACCTCCAAGCTGTGCAGAAAGTTCCTTCAGAAGCCAATAATCAGGTCATTTTATAATCAGTTTTCACTTCTTCATTCTCTTTGACTACCTGATGCCTCAGGTTAGGTCTCCATCTAGGCTGGTGCAACCCCCAATGTGTTCTTTGATGCTCTACACTGTTTTGTCCATATGAATTAGATTGCAGGACTGTAAACATTCCAGGTGTAGGCCCTGTGTTTTACGATACCTAGCAAAAAGGGTCCTTAATCCAAATTAATTGAAATAATAGGTATCGTTATAGATATTCATATTTGTGTGTGTTTTTCTAAATTAATACTATTAAAACAGCATAATACTGTAAAATTATTATTTTCTGAAGAAGACATTAAGCTAATGATCTTGTATGTTAACAGCATATAGATTTTGTAAGACCCTTGGGCCCTCTGTTTCATGATGCTAAAACTGTATTTTAAACACAAGTTCCCTCTCTTACATATGTTTTAATTTAAACATGGAAGGTATGGAATATGACCTTGTGCTCATTCCAGCAGTTGAATGTTCCTAAACCAAAAGGCTAGTCTATTAACAAATTGCCTAATAAAAATATTTTTAGGGAAACTAGGTCAACCATGAAGACAAGATGCCTGTAGACTACAAGGACTAAAAGCAATACTTGCAAAACCATAACAATTTTTTTTTTTTAAGTGATTAAAGTGGTAAATTGTGAAGCTTCAGCTCTCTTTGTCACAAAACACAGAACCTACTTTATACCAATTGCTGCTGGCTTGTGTCTTAATTGGACAATTGCCATTGTGCTCGTACTCAGAATTCCGTATTTCAATGTTTCAAAGATTGACTGCTGCTGGCTTGCACCCTCCCCCATTCATTCATAGGGAGCTTTGAAAGGTGGTCTGCTTTGACATGTACATCATTAGACAGAAGAGCGGAAGCAAGGTATCAATATCAGAAATGAGCAATAGCAGGAAAGAATGTGTCAGGAAAAGAAAACAATTAGAAACAGTTTGGTGTCCTGAAGTAAAAAAAAATAAAAAAAAATATAACTGCCAAGTTGGGCTGACAGAATCCATCTAGAGAAACAAAGAGGCAAAATATGATACATTTGCTCACTGGCCAGTTTTATCAAAGAAATAACACAGGGAAACATGCTTATACAGACTTTGATGAGAATGCCTAATGTAGGGATTCTGGGTCTGAGATCTAATGATATTGCCTACCTTCTGGCTAATACTGTAGAAAAAAAGTGCAGTTCAGCAATAGATAACGTTATTCTAAAAAAAATATTTCCAGTTTTATCCAGCTTCTCGCAAAAGTTTTAATGAGAACAAAACATAGCATCTCCAGTTTTTAAAAAAATGGTGACTTCTGGAGAGTAAACAAAAACGTATCATCACAGTCATATTTAGGGTAGAAAACTAAGGTCCATCCTGAGCTACAAAGCAACCATAGTTGCTTCAGGCAGAAGCTATCTACTGACTGCTTCTTTTAGGACCCTACTACCTTTGTATACTAGTCATGGAATTTCCACAGATGTCCAGGACTGGGCTCATACTGCTTCTAGAGACATCAATAATACAACTCCCATTGATTTTAGCGACAGACAAGCTAAATCAGTGCTAAGAGCTTTTGAAAATCTTCTCCTAAAGGTTTTATATGACATTCTCCCACCACTTAAATTGTACCAGACATCACTAGAATCTCAGGTTGCATTCAATAATTTGTTTGATGTAGTGGTTACTCTGTTTATTTAAAAATAAAAGCTAAATTCCCAAATGAAATAAAAAGTCAAATTGTTTTTTAAGCTTTTATTGAATTCTTCTTAGGATGTCAAATCCTGTTGTTTGAAGTTTCACAGGATCAATGCACAGTATTTTGCTAACAGGGTTTTTTTTTTTCTGTTGTTCCAGTTTTCTTGGGTTCTCACTCACAAAATTTCACTTCCAGGTTCAACCTCACTTAAAAGTTCAGAGTGAATTTCAGCCAAGTCCAGTAACTGTGATCTGGTTTATGTTAAAGTCAGCCCATAAACTGCTCAAAACTGGGCCCAGATTCTTTTGAAACTGGGCCTATAGTCTGTGTAAAAGCAAACTCAAGAAAATGTTTTGATGAACTGAGGTTCGATATTTCAAAGTCTATGATGAAACCTGAAACAAACCAAATTCCAATTTGTTTGGGGTTTCGTACTGAAAGCATTGTACTGCTCTGTCAAACTGACAACATTTTACCACAACTTCAACAGTGAAAGATTTTTCTTCCCATAATTTCCCCCAAACCCCTTGGCTGCTGGAAACAGTAATGTATTACCATGGATACAGATTAGAGAGTGGGGTATAGGAAAGAGAGTGGAGGTTACAGTGTATAAAGAGATTTCTTTGGAGATGGTATTTGGAGCAGGAATCAGACATCATAGGAGCTGTTGTTTTTTTTTATTCAAATATGTCCAGATCATAAAAAGGTTAATTTCAAGAAGATGAGCTAAAATTGATTGCATTTGGGATTTTGTGCCATCTTTTTTCTGGTGGAGCCATCTTTTTTTCTGGAAAGCAAAGTGAAAAACTTCATGTATTTGCTTGATTTAGTTTAGAGAAAGAGCAATTTAAAAATTAGTAGCTTGATTGTAAATGCTTTCTCCTTTCAGCTGGGCAGAGAGGAAATTGGAGACTATCTTGTCAACTACAGAAATAGTCAGGCTTGCATGCCTCCGATTCTGACATGCTTGAGTGCAAACATGCTTACATGCTTTGCTGTTTTGAAAATAAAGGCAACCACAGCTTCACCATCCCCATATGCAACAGTGAAAAAAAAGCCAAGACATGCAATCTGGAATGTACAAAGATGGGAAGTCATGGGCTTTCCCTGGAAGGCCATCTTCTAAAGGAGCTGGATCTTCTAAAGATAGGAACAAGTAAAAGGAGACCAAGAAGGGGGCTTGGGGACTAATGGTTTCTAGTAATATCCTCCTAACTATTCTATAAAATAACTTCATGGAATAATCCTGAGTAAAATCTGTAGGAGTGAAAATGGTAGACTTCCATAGAAGTTATCCAGAAAGACTTTACTACTTGCCAAGATAAAAGGCAACCCCTTGAAAGGGCAGAAGACATTATTTTCATACACTTTAATCCATTTCATTTGATTGCATAGGAACCACACAGATATTCTTCTACACTGCCTAGGTTAATTCAAAACCTATTGAAATATTGTTTTCTACTCCTTCTATAGGAAGTGATCTCAAAAAGGTGATGTTCAGTCCAGAGAAAAAATAAGGCTTATGCTACTTGTTCTGCCACTAAAAAATATTTGTGTGAAAAATATTGCAAATGTTTTATCTTTTTACTTGTGGTACAGCTGGTTTTGTTAGGGATGCTGAAATATCCTTCCCAAAGAAAGAAACCAGTTAATATCCAGAAAAAAACTAATTGTATTCCCACTCTAGCTCATGACGAGGCTTGCACTCAGCTTCAAGACAGCAGAATCTGTCCTAGAATAATTTACAGTGAATGTAACAGTCAAAAACAGAGGGGTTAACAAGTTTATTTTAGAATTAACTTTTACTTCAGCGAAGATTAATATGTCAAGCTGAACACTGAGTAGAGGTCAGTGCTAAAAGACCACCACACTAATCACGCGAATGTGTTGGCACAGACATTGATGTGTTGCAGCAAATGTTTCTGGAGGAAAGCAGAGAGCAGTTTCTCCCCAGCTGTTGGCCCAGGGCAGTTTCTCCCAAGCCTTGCAGCTGCACCACCGGCACTTCTCCTCCCAGGCCTTCCCTCCCCACAGCAGCCTCCTCACAGGCTGCCTTCCCCCCTGCAAAGGCGTCCTGGGTTTCACAAGCGCCAAAGTCCTGCCGCTGTCTTCACAAGAGGTGAGGTTCCTGCTAAAAAAAAAAAAAATGCAGTTTCTGTGCATCTTTAGGAGACACAGAACAATAGTGTCAAAAAACAAAAAAAAGGAGCCAGTCCCTGTTCTGAACTTCTAATCCCCGGGTTTTATTTAGGCAAGAAAAATCGCGTAATTTTTCATGTTATTAAATTCTTGGCATGATCGTTTTTAAAGACTGAGGAGCACTTACTGAGAGCAGGACATGAGACAGCAGGGCTCAAATGAACAACACCCTCAAAATGAAGATCAGGATTCCCTAACCCTGAAGACAGACAGCTCTATTGCAAAACAAAACACTTCTACTTTTGCTTTAAAGGGACACTGCTGTTTCACATCCCTTAAAGCTGCATTTGTAACAGGAACAATATACTCTTGTTATGGGAATTCTTAATTTTTTGTTACTTACAGAAGTAAGGGAGCAATCCTTATGTAAGTAACAGTACATGGGCATATTGCTGTTTCTGCAGGATTTAGCCATCTGTAACACACAGTCCATGCACTGATCAGTGGTTCTCCAGCCAAAACTGTGTGTATGGGTGATGTTCCTGAGTCCAAAGCATTATTCATGGCCAAATTGGGCTCCTGTGCTTCAGGTCTCTTCACCTCAGAGGACAGAAAATTATTCTACAGTTTTCTAGAATGCTTTCCAATTTTGAGAATTCCTCACATTTCAGTGTATTGCCTGAATATCCTCTTGGTTCATATATCCCTTTGGCATCTGAAACTTTCACACAGGGAGAAAGAAAGAGGCGAGAGGAGAAATATTTAAGTCAAGAAGGGACAGAAGCGGGATGTGGGGAACAACAGGCCTGTCAGTCTGACCTCAGAACCAGGGAATGTTATGGAGCAGATCATCCTGAGTGCCATCATGTTGCATGTGCAGGACAACCAGGTGATCAGACCCAGCCAGCAAGGGTTTATGAAAGGCAGGTCCTGCTTGACCAACTTGATTTCCTCCTAAGACAAGGTGACCCACTCAGTGGGTGAGGGAAAGGCTGTGAATATTGTCTACCTAGACTTTAGTAAAGCCTTTGACACTGTCTCCCACAGCATTCTCCTGGAGAAACTGGCTGTTCATGGCTTGGACAGGGACAGTGTTTGCTAGGTAAAAAACTGGCTGCGTGGCCTGGCCCAAAGAGTGGTGGTGAATAGAGTTGAATCCAGCTGGTGGATTCACAAGTGGTGTTCCCCAGGACTCAGTGTTGGGACCAGTTTGGTTTAATATCTTTGTCAAGGACCTGGACAAGGAGATCAAGTGCACCCTCAGTAAATTTGCAGATGACACTAAGTTGGGTGGGAGTGTTGATCTACTGGAGGATGGGGAGGTTCTGCAAAGGGGTATGGACAGACTGGATTGATGGGCCAAGACCAGCTGTATGAAATTCAAGAAGGCAAAGCGTCAGGTCCCACACTTGGGCCACAACAACCCCATGCGATACTACACGTCTGGGGCAGAGGGGCTGGACAGATGCCCATGGAAAAGGAGCTGAGGGTGCTGATTGACAGTTGCTGAACATGAGCCAGCAGTGTGCCCAAGGGGCCAAGAAGGCCAACAGCATCCCGGTTTGGATCAGAAATAGCACAGACAGCAGGGCCAGGGCAGTGATCATCCACCTGTATTCGGCACTGGGAGGCTGCACCTTGAATACTGTGTTCAGTTCTGAGCTCCTCACTACAAGAAACACTTTGAGTTGCTGGAGCACATCCAAAGAACAGCAAAACTGGTGAAGGGTCTAGAGCATAAGTCTTATGAGGAGTGACTGTGGGAATTGGGGTTGTTTGGCCTGGAGAAAAGGAGCCTCAGGGGAGACCTTATCACTCTGTACAACTACCTGAAAAGAGACCGTAGTGAGGTGGGGGATTGGTCTCTTCTCCTGAGTAACCAGTGGTAGAACAAGAGGAAACAGCCTCAGGTTGTGTTAGAGGAGGACTGCATATTAGGAAAAATTTCTTTACCAAAAGGGTTGTCAAGCATTGGAATAGGCTGCCTGGCAAAGTGGCTGAGTCCCATATCTGGAGGTTTTTAAAACACATGTAGATGTGACACTTAGCGATATGGTTTAGTGGTGAATTTGGCAGTGTTAGGTTAGCAGTTGGACTAAATGATCGTAAAGGTCCTTTCCAACCTAAATGATTCTATGATTTTAAGTGAAGCAATGAAACCTGGAATGTATACAAACGTGCAAATTACCCACACAGAGGTGTGATATCAGAAATACCTAATGTTTCCCCTGGCACACAAACTGCCTTCTGTAAGCTGGCTGTGTCATTGTAAGGTATTTATTGCTGAGAAGCCCTATAGAACATCTTCACCTTTGTAAATACATGCACTTATTCCAATATGCCTTAAACTGCAAAATGGAAAAAAAGAAATGTTTTTACTATCGCACCAGTTCATTTTCACCTTAAAATATTAGCAGAATTACACCTCATCCCTTTATCCCATGATAACTTATTGGTGTTATTTCCATCTCTGGAGTACAAAGGATTCCTAGTCTCCGTGCTGCAAATCAGAGGTGTGTGGTAAAGATAAAAAGCAGGACCACTACAGGTAGGGTAGTCATTAGAGTTGAGAACAGCAGCATATTAATTTAAAGAAATCTCTTTCCTCCACAATTCCCTAATATAAGAGCAGAAGTTTGGAGGCTTTTTCATGGGACCCTTAGCTTTAAATAGGTTTACCCAGTTTACACAACTCAATAAGGCTTGAGGAGACTCCAAAGCTGCAGGTTTCTTCTGACTGCTACAGACAGATTTTAATGAAACCTGCTGAAAGACACAGATATGGAGGCTGACAACCACCAAGAGGCAAAAGGATAGAAAGCAGAATGTGTGTCTGCAAACAAACAGTCATGCCTCCAGAAACACAGGCACATAACACAAGAGCGACTATTGATTATCAGATAGCATTTGACACCATTAACAGATAAGCTCTTAGGCCAAAGTTGTTGGTTATCACGTATGTATCACACTACACACTACTTTAGCTTTAATAGTCACTCTGTCAGAGAGAGGGAGTGAGACAGAAAGGCAGATGATTTTTGAAGAGGGAGGGAAAGGTTCTAACCTCTAACACAATTGACAACTTTGTTCAAATCTTTCTTGACCAAAAAAAAAAACCAAACAACCCAAACCAAAAATAACAACTATGAAACCTAACAGAACATCATCCTTCACAGAAAATTACTGAGCCCAAAGATAATATTCTTCTGAATGAGCAGTGGAGGTTACCACAGTATATATTAAGGGAAATAAGAAAGCAATTAAGATACCTTTGTTAAGGATTTTTTAACCTGTCAGCAGGATATGCCTTTTGTTCTTCAATCTTTTAGGTTAATAAAATCAAGGCCAGTTCCCTTAGAGATGCTGAAGCTATTAGATATCAGTAAAACTTAATGTACCACAGGGACCATGTAAGAAAAAAATGCACTTAATTGAGTGTTCAGAGCCAGAGCCACCCATTGTAAGTATATTCTGGCAATTGAGATGTTATTGCCAAGGCTCTGCCATATGGTTATATAAATACATCTTTTCTGAATGAGAGCCCTGAATACACGGGTGAAAAGATGGCTGCATTCCTTAAAAAGAAGGGCTAGAGCTCCATAAAAGCAGTTGTGTCATTAATGGTATTATATTTCTAACAAACTTGTAAGCAAATCTGTTAAAAATTACTTTCCAAAATGAGAGATATTCAGTATTTCCTAGCCTGATTTTGCATTTCTAATATCACTGTCTAAATGATAACCTTATTATCAGTCTCTCAGTACTGTGTTCAGTCCTTGTGAAGAAATAGGCACTCCTTCTTACTTCATTTCTTCTCTCTGGATGAATGATGTATGAACTTTTCCAATGCTTTCAGCATATAAGGGTTCTATTTAGCTAAACACTAGAAGTGTTAGGAGTGAATGAAGACAAAGAAACACAAACAGCAGCACTAACAGTAATTCAGACTCTGATTACTGATCCAAATTAGACTGGACAAACTGAGAAAGGCAGGGGTTTGATATGGGTTTTTCAAATGACAGTGAGCTATGACGAAATCCATATTTATCTGATGTATCCAACACTCTACAGTCGGATTCTTGAGTTTCAGTAGAGAGAACAAAACCTGATACAAAGGTAAACTCCTCAGCTTTAGTTCCAGGTTATTGATCTTCACTCGAAAACTTCTAACAGTAAGTAGGGGTACGTGAACTGGAGGAAACATTTCCCTCAGGGGACATTTGTCCAAGGCTGCAGTTCTCACATAAGGTTTTTTATCAAGCATATACACCTATTCCCTTAGGGACTGAAAATACAGTCTCAAATCTCTTCAGGCTGGAAGTCTCACCTTCCTGGAGCATAGGTTTTGTGCTGCAAGCCTGCCCCCACAAGCTGAATATATACAAGAAAATATTCCCCAGCTTCTCAATACATATTTTTACTTGAGAAAAGGAAAATAAACACAAAACAAAACAAAACAAACAAAACAAACAAAAAAACAAACAAAAAGAAAAACCCCACAAAAACCAAAAACAAACAAAACCCCCAAAACTCACACAACTTTTTTAGAGCTTAGAGGCGTTTAAAGGCATTTTCAAATAAAAGAAAAAGGAAGGTTTTTTAGGCAGCAGAGATGAATGGGTTACTGTAATATTAGTCTTGTTCAAAGTCATGGAAATACTAATAGAAAATGAAATGTTAAAGAGTTGAGGGATGGTAGCACAAACTCAACACAGTTTCATGGAAAACAGATCTTGTAAAAAAAATCTGATTTTTTTTCACATAATTTCCAGTGTGCTTCCTTTTTATAATGAAAAAATTACCTTTCACCTCCCCACACTACCTTAGCATTGATCACAACGTCTCCATTAACACCACACACTCTGAAAATAGTATTTATGACTCCACAGGGTATTTCCATCCTTTCCAGTCACGCTACCCCTTGTAGTTGCATTTACATTTCTACAAAGTCCTTTCACCCGAAGTCCTCATCTTTCCCATACTACTCCTTCTGGAAAGGAGGTTGTTCCAGCCAGAAGACTTTATTATGCCATCTTGCCTAACTAATAACTTCCCCATTGTTCCCTGGGGGTAGACACGCACACACGCGTGTACTAGCCCAGCACTGTACATATGAGCATAGGCTTCAGGGGCTTTTGAGCTTCCCTCTGAACAGCAAATGTTATAACTTTTTTACAGAAAATGTCACCCTAGGCCAGCTTCCAAACAGCAGAATGCCAGAGACTAGTTTTATATGTCTGAAAGCTTGAATTTTATTTTTTATTTTTGTTCTTAATATCCTGTGGAAGCTTGGTCAAATCCTCTACCTTCTGTGCATCTCAAGATTCACTTATGGAGTGAGGAGAATTACAGATGCAAATGGGCATCCAGTATTTTTTTCAGCTACCAAAAAGCATACAATAGAAAATAAAGCCTATAAATAAAAGCTATGGGGAAAAAGCATATTATACTTCAAAATAAGGTATGTTGGAAGGGGTAAGGGTCAGCATTGAAATAAATTTAGCTGTAGGCATTTCAATTTCAAGATAAGATATGTTGAGGTGGTTAAGGGAAGCTGATTAGATTAGTCATTTATATTCATTGGTAGAGAACGTCAGCATGAGGAAGGGACATCTAGAAAACGAGATGCAGTTAGTTTACATGTAACTATCAATGAAAAAGGTGTCTATCACTGGGAAGTCAAATTGGAGCCTGTATCAAGCTGCTTATCTCCTCCCTACCCACTCTTTAACAAGAGTTCCCACCTCTTTGCATCTATCACCTCTCCAACCTGATTCCCATTAGCCACAAATTTTAATTCCCACAGGAGAAAAAACATCTTCAGATCTTGGGGACCTGCCTATAAAAATAGAAGGGAGTAGGAAAACCCATATTCTCTGTTCTGGCAAGATTTTGCTAATTGAAATCAGATGCCTTCCAAAGCAGAGTTGGACTCCTGTTTGTGTAAAGTTTTTTTCAATGGTTCCACAAAATGCCCAAATGAACTGAAAAATCCCTGTTTCAAGACATAATCAGTTCCTTAACCTAGACACCCTACTGCAGTGGCAGAGATAATCTTCCACTCCAGATATAGCAAAACCCTGTCTCAGTTCAGAGTGGAGCACACTAGAGAGGGAACAGTGATTTTAAGTCTAGGAACATTATTATCCCTGTGCTAGTTGGAAGTATCTGTGGTTTGTTGCAGCAGTAATCCAAGATTTCTGCTTACATATGCTCAGAGCCCAGCAAGCAAGCTGCAGGCTCAGGAGCACGGGGCTCCCCCATCCCAGTCTGCAGGCAGCAGCACAAGTGACTTGGCAGCTGCTTGCCTGGCAGGCCTCAGAGGGCGAAATTAAAGACATTCTTTAAAGTTTCACTTTTTTTAAGTGCAGGACTAAAAGTCTTGAATTTTTGCAGAATATTTGCCATCTGGGCTGTGGGGCAGAGTGAACCGAAGTCAGGCATCCCTATGACTTGATCCAGGCTTTTCAGATCAGAACAGTCTCTGACGTCTATTCCTTCTATGGATCAAGCATGGATAATGACACATGAACCAAAAGCATTCGTAGACAGCAACAAAACTGAGGAGTCATACCATAGCAGTCACTGCTGCTTAGTAAACTGTGTACAGGGACTTACATTATATATAAAAGGTCCAAAAGCAGAGTTTAGGAGAAAAGAAGGAATATATATGTCTTTCACGCCTCTGGCCAAATGCAAGGAACCAAGGTATTGGTTTTGCTTAATTAGCCTAATCTTACTAGGCCAGAACACAAAGGGATTTTCTACCACTCTTTTAATATCTAGCTCCCAAATTCTGTCATTAATGTGACACTGCTTTCTGAAACAGCTTTGCAGTCAGAAGAGGACAGTGACAGAAGGATCCTTCTGTTTTCTAGCAAGTAATTACTGAAACACAAAGATCTGCATTATTAAATTTCCACAGAGTGAGCCTGTGGGTAATATGAAACTAACGGAAGCTTAACGGGATCCATGGACAGCATCCAAGGTTCCCTCCTGTGAGGCAGGCACATTTCTCAATATTTTTCCCCAACTTTCATTGAATGTACTTCTTGTTAATAACTATTACCTGGTGTCTAGGGGCTTTCTAAGCCTAGGATCTAGATATTTTCTCTGCTTTGCTGATGGTCACAGGCAGAACAGGCTAATGCTATGTCAGATAAGTAGAAAAAAAGTGGAAAGACCTCTATTCCTACCAACATCTGAAGACCTTGGTGTCTGTCTGTTTTATAACAAAGAGGAATAACTGGTCATAGGTATGTAGCTTGCATGAGAAGTGCCTTCCTCAGGTCAAGTTGTGTGTCAAGCTTTTTTAGACCTGGAAATACAGTTCTGGGTTTTAGAGGAGTACACACTTCTCAGGCATAATATTTTCCTGCTGTCGTATTGCCACAATCTTGAAGAAAAAAACTGCATATAGAATTTCTGAGACAACAATGTTTTTCTAGGTCCTTATTGTATGGAGAGGGAATAAATATTTAAGTGAGTCAGACCTACCAGTTATTAATGAGAAATCCAGCAAGCATTCATTCCGCTGGCCACGCTGACAAGGGTTAATCACACATTTCCATAACCTGCTTACATAGCTTTTCTCTGCATACCATGGACGGCTCTGGAGGGTCAGGCTTACAGAATCCTGTATGCTCAGACTCTAAAGCCCTGCAAAACACACATGACTCACATCTAATTGTTAGCATTTATCATTTTTATATTCTGAGTATACTCAATAAAATGGGATTTACTCTGTTGATGCGACAGTTGAAATATTTTTTGCTTAGATGTAAGCAAGAGGTTATGATTGCTCAGTTTTCTGATTGGTACAGGCACATTACAGCACCGTGTTTCAAGTATAGAGGTGTTACAAGGGAATAGATGATAGAAATCTTTTGAATGATAACTTTGTATGCATAATATACACAGTACTGTATACACACACGTGCCCTCTTGAATTCTAATATGAAAATGCAGTCATATCCTACACCAATTTGCTCTAAAAATGAGATGAAAACACACTCATCTAATGATGATTCTGTGCAAGAGTCACAGGTTAAATTTGCTCACCAGTTTAGCAAGCCTAGAGAGAGAAAGAGAGTGCAAACCAAAGAGAGTTCCCTGGGCTAATTTTCTAACAATCAATCAGCTGATAATTTCTACTGAAAGAGAATGAAAGCATAAGAAAAAGGGAATTAGTATAATAAATATAAACTACCTTATGCCAGGAGAAAATGTATCAAAATGACTGGGAATGCAGAAGAAAAGGGATATGATATGTTGCATTAATTGCACTATAATTAGTTATAGACATCCTGCATCCACTTCTGCTACATGTCTTTCACATTTTATATAAAAAATTCTCAGCATTGAATGCAGGAGCTGTTGTCCAAACTCATATCCATTACATTCTGAGATGTTTTTTGCATACATTGCTGGTATCCATTAAATTTTAAAGACTAATTAGAACGAATTCTAGATCGGGGGGGGGGGGGGGGGGGGGGGGGGGGGAGGGTGCTGAAGTAGTTCACTTTGCATTTTTTTAAAAAACAGAAACTGAACCATGTGTGTGTGTTTGTGTGTGTGTGTGTGTGTTTGTGTGTGTGTGTGTGTGTGTGTGTGTTCACCCTGTCTTCTTCAGGTTGTTTACACAGAGAATCACTGAATAAGCTTACATTCATTTGAAAGCTGTATGTCTGTGCTCTCAGAGCCCAGAGCCTTGAACTAGTTGCATCCATACTGCCTTTTGGCCAGAGCTCAAATCTCAGTCATTCCCACCAGGTATATGCAGTTTTTAGCTCACAACAACAATTGGACCCACTCCAAGCAGCACAAGATCTAATGTGCAGAGACTGCAGCCTATCTAGTGTTTACAGTCAGGATCCAAACTAGCAAGACAGCATAGACATGCATGCTATGAATACAGTCTTTCATTATATGCATATATGTATTAACTAAGCAAACAAACTTATTTACAGAAGTTTCATTTCAGTAAAGCAAGGAATATTCCTCACCTCAGATTTGTCCTTCACAGCTGGCTCCTGCAGTACAGTATGTACAGACAAAGACTTTGCCATGACATCTGCCTGATCCTTGAATAAACATGGCTGTGAACACATGTGCTATTTCTGCTTCTGTATTTGTATTAGGGCAATGTATTCAACTATGAAAGTCGTGTCACCATTAAAATACAGTCTGCTTTAAGATGTGCCTTTCTGTTTAATGAAGAAATGTAGTAGAAGGAAGAAAAAAGAATAATGTTATTGTACATCCAGAAAGCAGAAACAGTGAGTAGTGCTTTCCCAAGTAAAAGAAAGGAAAGTGTTTCTGTTTATTTTATGGGCAATGATTTCTCAAACAAAGTATAAAATCCCTGGATCTACAAAGAGCAGTGTGGATGTGGCAGTAAAAGTTGTGTATTCCTTTAGCTATTTCTAACAAAGGCCTTTTCTGAAGAAAGAAAACTGTAAAGACAGATACTTGCACTCACGTGCATCTCCTACTGAAATAAACACGACTTGAAGAAGATTGCTTTTATCCCGCAGACTAAGCACTCCCTCCATTTGGAAACTGCACAGCCACAATTCTGCTATCTCCTCTTATGCTTCACATACCATGCAAATAGAGAAAAAGTTCTGGGTGCACATATGCCCTCCCTTATATGTAGTTTTATTACAACACATCCCATGATTCACACTGGACATATTAGGCTATGTGTTATGACAAATCAAGCACTTTTTTTCATGGAAATGTGCAAGTTCCAGGGCTAAGCACACAACACTTTCTGCGAGTACTCACCAGTCTATCCCCAGTGCTCAGTTACATATGGTCAGAGAGATTATAGGAGTCTTTTGGTTCCCTGGTTGGATGAACATACAGTTTAAAGATAAACACTTGCACATTTGAATTTTTATGTGAGAATAGTTGCCTATATAGCTGCAGATTCACTTTCCACAAATATGCAGGCAAACCAGCTTGACTGTAAAATGCTCATGAAATTGTACTTGTGTATCTGAAAACAAGTGCAGTTAAATATGAAGAGAAATCCAATGCAGAATATTCTCAATGTCTGTTCACCTCTAGCATTTCCTGCAGTAAAGATCTGCATGTGTCTGTGATCCTGTGAAAAAAAAAATATTAATTCTAGATTAATATTAGGTGAACTTCAGTAGAATCATCAGCTTCATTTAAGCAAAAGTGGAAGAGGCAACTGTATCTGATCAGTAGCAAAAAGTTTCTCAGCCCCAAATTACAAAGGCCACTAGATAAAATTCTGTTACAACCTATTAGGTATCTCTTCTTCTCTGTTGTCCTTTTTCCTCAGATCAGCTTTCTCTTTTCCAGGGCCCAATAATAGGTTAACTGCATGCAACACATGTTCTCTTAATCAGTGAAGTTTGTTTTTATCTAAGTGTCCTTTTAAGGGGAACATGCTTGTCTTCTCTGGTATTGGAGAAGTAAGAAATTTAATTAGTAGCCAGAAATGTTGTTACTGAAAAAGTCAAAACCTAAAGCAAATAGTTCCCAAATGTAAGACTTGTAGCAGGCCAACTAAACTAACCTGGCTCAGATCCTTTGGGATGACCTATTCCCTCCCAGAGCTTCAGGATGGAGAGTCACCATCTCTGCTGCTCATTATTACTGTCTCAGTTTACTGCCCTAAAGAGAGGACTAGTGAGAGGATGGGAGAGGTGCTAATCCACAGAGCAAAATACAAAAAGATTTACACCAGAGCTGAGCAAATATGGGTAAAGGAATGAACCCAATGTCTTTATGAACAAAATCCTCTGTAAGTAATTTGCTTGATAAAACACAGCTCACATTTGGGCGGGGAGCTATGTTAGCAGACAGAGTGGAAATAGCATGAAACCTCCTTTAAGATGGTTTGCATAATGTCAAATAGGTTAAAGAAATCCTGCTTCCTAAATTAAAACCATATTACATTTAAAGGAAAAATTTACTTTGGACAGTGGTAGTGGAAAGAATGAATAAATAGTATGACTGTAATTAATTGTTCACACGTGAACAGTATATAACGTTTGTGATTGCCCAGAGTGTGTAACGTACATAGAGAAGTAACTGATGTGTGCTTTTGTATTGTCTGGGCCACCGAACAGTGCCAAATCAGGGAGGAAGGGGAAGCACATGTTCAGAGTTTATGTATATAGGAAGGCCCGTGGTAGCTTTAGACAGGTCTCCAGGAACATGTGTGTCAAGTCAAGAATTCTTCAGGAATAACAGTTTGGTCCGCCCTTTCCAAACCTGTCCCCAACAGCTTCTCCTCCCAACAAGAAAACAAAAATAAATCCAGTTCCAAAAAAGTGGTTATCTTCAGGACACCTTACACAGAACAAAAACATCTAACTGAAACCAGGACTTGGACCTGCCTTTGAGGAGAAAGCAAAGATTTCCAAATGCCAGCCTTCGTCTCTTGATCCCATATACTTCTGTTGTTAGTGAAAACCGTAAAACAGTATTTACAAGGTTCTGCACAGCATGAGGCTGTTTGCATGCAGCATAGCAGAGAAGTTTGTTCTCTATACAACAGTGCAACCTAGTGGCTCGGAATAGAAGCTCTACCACTCATCCGCAAAGCTCTGACATCTTTTGCAGATATTTTAGTATTTGAAAAACAGTACTTACATCAACCAGTCTTGGTTTATAAGCCATTCAGTTACCTTGTTAGGACAGGCACAGGAGAATGGTCTCTTCATCAGCATCACAGAACTTCTAAAAAGCAATAAGCAACGAACTTTGGGAGCGTAAACGGTAGTTTGGGTTGTGCCTTGTGGGCTATTACTCAGGTTGTGTAATTTATGCAACTGGTTTTGATGAAATTGATGAGATTATTCATGCGTGTAACAATTTCTCTCTTGTTTAAGGGTTAACTGGACCAGTCCCCAAGTCAGAAATTTTTCAGCAAGCTGTCATCAGTACCAAAGCAGGACCACTGACAGGCTGAAGTCATCTGCTCTAAGATGTCTGGGTATTTATTGCAAACCAGTGTTAAGTTTGCCTACATGGTTTGGAGGATTTCAGACTCGAAGGATAGGGAATACTGAACGGGGTGCAGTCATGGCAAATATCACAGTGTGGTAAACTCCATTAAAAAGAAAACATTGTCTAAATAAAGGCTTGATCCAAAGCCCATTTAAAAGTCATTGCACGGAGGATGCTTTACACATTCTGATCTGCCCATTAGAGAAAAGCAGAGGGGGGGGGAAAAGCCTCATTTAGTGCTGACACAATGTTTTCAACTCAGCCCATTTGTAATAAGATGCTCTTTAGCCAAATCATTTAAGTCATTTGGAAATCATTTAGAATTCTCTTTCAGAGCAATTAGTAAAAAGCTAAAAGCCTCAAATGGTTTTCTGTGGTGGTTTCATAATTATTATTTTAAACCAGAAAATATCACCTTAAAGCAGAAAAAGAAAACCATCCATTGCAACTGAAAGTATCTGTGTGCATTCTGGAGATCTGAGGGACAGAGAAAAGGTGACCTTTTCCAGATCTATGCATTCCATATAACAATCTTTTCCTGCCTCCTGAAGAACACACTGGGGAGGAAATCATTCACTATTCTTGTTTATATGAGATGTTATAGTAAGAATTAAATGTAATTTAGTAGGACAATAAAATCTTCTCAAGTACTGATATTTGACACAGTATTGTTGAGTTTGGGGGTGGATTTGGGGATGATTAAATGAGTAAATCACACAGATCTGAAACATTTTTTTCACCTCCTCAGATGGCATCTTGATCGTGCATGCACTGTGAACACCAAAAGCCTATAGGTCAGACCTGAAATTATAGCTAAAACTCAACTCCTGAGGTACATGGACTGTTTATATCGATGAAAATTTATGATCTCTATACCTTAAATCCCTGGCCTCTCTTTTACATTGACTTCTTTACTATTTGCTGCTTTATTTTATGGTGATCCCTTGCCCTCTATAAATATATCACGGTTATTTAACCCTGGATCCCAACCATAGTTTTCAGTATTTCAGGAGGGATCTATTTGTTACATAGTCTGCTACTGGGGGTTTTATATTCATATACATTAGCAGCTATTATTTCATTGAAGTTAAAAATTTTCAACTATTTTTATCTTGCCATTTAACTTGATGCTATGTGGTATTACAGCCAAGAACAGAAAACTGTCTGCTGTTTTTCTAAGATTATATTGAGGTAAAAATCTTCTTTAATCTCCTGCAGTGATTGAGTTATTTTCTATTAAATATTTATCCATGGAAAAATGAATAAATTTAACCGTAATAAATTACAGTTTGGCAGACTTAATTGCCTATTGTTATTTAAAAAAAAATAAAAAAATCAGCCTTATAAAAATCTGACCTAATCCTAGAAACATGCCATGGAGTAATTAAAGTTTTCTGTGGGGATAGACTGCAATAATTATCTTGTTTTGACTGAGCTTCTTATTATTTTAGCCTGAAAAATAAAACTGAAAAACACAAAAGGAATAGAGATTTGCAAAACCTATTGTCTGATGTTAAAATTGTTAAGAAAATATGAGTCAGTATTATGCAAATTCTGACCTAATCCCAGCAACATATTGGTAGGTAATTGTATTTTTCTTTAAAAGGGGACAGACCCTACAATAATTATGCCTTGTTAGTGTCCACATTGCTATATTTTTGATTTATGTATTTTTGTGGGAGCTGACAGATAAGCAAGAAAAATTGACATATTATAAACTAATAAAAATAAATAATATCTGAATCTGCCTAGCAGCAGTGCACATTGGGAAGCTAAATCAATGCATTAATCACACAAAATTTGAGTAAAGTATAGTTTGTGCTAAATGAAAAAGTGACCTATACCAAACAGAGCTAAATATTGAAATCTTAACAGCACTTCTAGTTAGATCTGCCTTAATTCCTGAGGTCAAACAATGTAAGAATTTGACCTCTACTATTTTTCTGATTATCCTATGCAATATTCCAGGATAAATTTGTGCCTTGCTTATCTTTCTTATGATTTTAATAACCTTCCACCTGTTACAGCTGTCTTGTACCCCAAAGAAAAAAAGAATTGCCTTTGAAAGAAAAATTTGGTTAATATCTCTCTTTCTGTGTTTTAGCACAAAAAAGAAAAAAAAAAAGTAATTTTGGTATCCAGTAACCACTAGTTCTGGGAGTTCTGCTCTAGTGCACCAGTGTTATGGACAAATCGACAATCTAAATATTACAGAAATGAGCTTAGGGTTGGGTGGAATCTAACAATTGATATTGTCTAACACAACTGGCAGCAAACTGATGAACTGTGAATACTGTACCTTGCTTCAAGTTTCTGCCCATATAATCTCATTACACTGATGTGTGTGGACTGGCTGGGCCAAATCCAGATGGGATATAATTAGCACAGAATTAGCAGCCTGAGTCTGAATTTTTTTCACTGATTGTAGTTAGAATTTAAAGAAAGTATCAAACTATCGGGAACAAAGGATATACAGATTTTATTGTCTTCTCTCACACTGTCTGCAAATGACACTATATGTCATCCTGTTCTGGCATTTCTAGAGTAATCCCTTGCTTTAAGGCTTTAAAGCAAGGATTGCCCAAACTTGTCAGTGAAAGAGGGAACAAGGTCTGAAAAAATTCTCAGCTGTAAGATGATTCCCTGTGCAGCTTCCCAACCCCTGGGTAAAATCCCATTCCTCGTACACTCACAGGCTGCATCTCTGCTCCACTTACAAGGACTAGGAGTGCTCTGTAGCACAGACAGCACACTGCCTAGCAGTGTGATACCTGTATTGCTTTTCGTAGCCAGCTGAGCTTGAGCTAAGCTACCCACAATCTCTCAGCAGGTGACACCCTCCAAGAAAACCAACCTTAGCTTCACCCAGCATGTAACATATATGTTCATGGTATATACGTGTCTTACTAGACTTTTGAGGGCTATTTTGGGCCTGCTGTTACCATACAAATGCATTTTATTTAATGTGTCATTTCAATGAAAGAACTAAGAAAAATCAAAAGACAATGCCAGATGATGGCTTCAAAATAAAATATTAAGAAAGTACAAAATGTAAAAATATAGAAATAAAAACAAAGTCAGTCATTTTTCACACAGAAGCATTTGGTACCATCCATGAATCAGTTTACAGAAGTGAAAGCTATTCAGTTGGCCCTAGATATCAGTGGCAAACACAGAGGGTTCAAAGTTTACGTTAATTCAAATGGTGACTGGACAAATTCTTGCAGAAAAAGCTATCAAATGTTGTTAAAAAAAAGGACTGCAAATGCAGATATAAGTTATATGAACATACAATTATTTACACTCAGATACAGTACCTGTACCTGAATGCATATTTGTCAAAAGTAAATAATGACAATTTAGCATGGAGTTAGAGGCACCAGATGGCATTTCAAATCCTTCCTTTACTTTGATATTTCCCACTGGCTGATTTAGGCACCCTGTCTCATCAACATATTTGGTAGGCAAATTCCAGACCTAAGTTTTCAGCTCTCACAGCAACCATGCAGGCATGAAGCTCAGCATTAAAGACTACGTGTCTCTTTTGGTGTGGTCCTTGATCATGGAACAAACATTTCCATCATGTTACTAAATGGGCATCTTGCTTTAGGGTCTTTCGTCTCTCACACTGCAATGTAAACCAGGGAGTATTACGTCATGTAAGACAAGAACTGTTCCCAAAATGTCCAATACAAAAATGCTTTTCATCTGGATTTCTACAAAGAACAGCTAAAATAATGCAATCTTTTTCATTAATTGGATCTACTTAGTAGTTTCATAAAAATATACTAACAAAAATCACCTCGTGCTTCCATCCAAATGACACAGCCTATACCTACAGAATCACAATTATCTGGCATTTTTCTGGCATTTCAACACATGACACTACCAGTACCAAGATCAATTTCTTCCAAGACAAGGGAGACAGTGGTGTCCATGTCAGCTAATTGTAAGTCTCAGTCAGGAAGCCTAGAATAGGCATCTACAAGGGACCCCAATCTGTGAGCCAGCTGGCTTCCCTACTGTTGAACTGGGAACTTGTGGATCTGGTGGAGAGGATGTGTGGAAGGAAAACAGCCTCTTGTTCTTCACCCAGTTTGGTGCTATGAGTAGAGAAGCAGTAGGAGCTGTGCTCTCCTAAATGTACATGGGACTTGGAGCCTGAGACCAGTGGGAAAGGGGAGGAAGAACAGGAACTGCTGATGGAGGAAGGACGGAGTTCTGGTGGAGGACCTGTGAGAAGGGGTGCTGGAGGCATAAATATCAACCAACTGTCACAGTTTTAACAAGTGGTTTTACCAAGTGGAATGAAGCACCTCCCACATAGCCCTCAGAGTAAAACGCAACACAGATATGTACAACAAATTCTAATATAGAGGTTTTATAATTTTAAGAGTAGTAAACCTACAGCAAATACATTATGCAATTAATTGCTAACCAGTTACTCTGGCACGTCTCAAATAGCTCTCAGTCCCAAATGCATACAAGGTAGCTGCCATTCTGCCTGGGTGATAGGACTGTCATACCAGTGTTTAGGAGTCCGTGGTGAGGAAAAATGTGTACAGTGCGGCAGGCCATTGAAAGGATCCAGAACAATCTGACCCATATTTCTGACTCATGATACCTGGAAACTCCATGTTACTTATCTAAATGCATAAACATGTCTCCAACAAGCCATGGACCATTTTGACCCAGTGAGTCTGGAAAGCAAAGTCATTGCAAGACAGTTATAATAAATATCTGTATTACCAAAAAACTCCAACATTTCAACACAAGAATATCCTACATAATCTGAGACAATTTTGTCATGGAGCTGTTTATAGCAAAGCATTAAGTTTAGCTATAACAGCAGCTGGCTTGTTCTCTGGAAACTATTCCATGAAAGGTAGCATTACAATTAAAGAGCGAAGAGTATTTCAG
>NW_009926001.1:106194-107401 GCF_000696875.1 Nestor notabilis | reverse complement strand
ATAGGCACAGTCAATCAAGAGAAAGGCCAAAGCAACAGTCAGATAAAAGACTAATAAAGTTACGAATGACAATAAAAGTCCACTGAAAGCTTTATTAGACTGGTGAAAACCTAGCTCAGAACATAAAACAGCCCTTACACAGAGTAACCCCCAAACATCTTACCACCGCTTCCAATAGATGTCACACTATGCTAGTGAGGGCCCTGAAAAGCATAACAGACACCAAAAAATCACGGTCCAATCAGAACTGCAAGTAGACTGGTATTTTTTAGTAAATTGCTTTATTGTAATATTCTGTGATAGAGGTTAGACTCTCCCCCCTGAACTCCCCAGGAACAGTAACTCCTTAGCTACCACTTCTAATCTCTAGATCTCAAATTACTTTGAAAGAAATTAAAAGCCACATTTTTCATTTCCTAGGAAGGGAAGCTGAGGCAAACAGGGAGCTTGTAACACTTGTATCTAGATTTCTCTTTATAACTTAACTCTCAGATCATGGGTTGATGTTATGTGGCCTAATCAGATTCATGTACACATACCTTTTTAATGTGTTTCTTGATAACCCACAAGTTTAAGCTTCAAATTCATATGGTTGGTACATTTGTATTCTGGTAGCTTTGTGTCAGACAAAACAGGTATCCTGCCTGCTTCCTTGTTAATAATAGGTGTATTTTTTAAAAGAACAACATGATATGACATACTAAGTTTCATATATTTCCTTAAAGGAATAATGTGCCCATGTGTCAAAAACATCTTTTGAGCAACAGGCACACAGCGTGTCATTCTATCACTTAAATATGCAGTTTTAGTAATTATTAAAAGTTTCTGCAAGATTTATACTGTACCATGTCGAATTTGTTCTGTGTTATGAGAAGCAATCCCAGTAGAATGAACACTGCCATGATGAGCAATATTTGGAAGCAAGAGAACAAGAGAATATGAGCTGAATGAAAACTGAACCACAACACAGCAGAGTACAACCTTCCTGCACCAAAAATGAATGGCAAGAATGTCATGTAACCACATAGCTCAGAGACTGTAGCAAAATGATAAAGGACTGGGAGACAGGCACCCATGCTAACAGGTCAAAGTAACTGGGGCTACTGTGTTTTCCACTGTACATATGTTTAATGTGTATACACCTAGTGCAATGAGGCATTTAAACATACCTACCCAATCAGAACTGGTGAAAGCTTGCCTTCTTTGC
>NW_009926001.1:80351-106163 GCF_000696875.1 Nestor notabilis | reverse complement strand
CCGCTCTGAAAAGCCATCACATGTAAGATTCCACAAGATTTCTTTCCCACCCCACAATACATCCTTCAGCAATATCATAACAGGATTTGTACCCTGACACAACCCCACTTTCCATGGTGTGCAGTATGTACCCTTAGTTTCATGATCCTGGTCTTGGCTGCTAATACAACCTTACGTTATTTCAGATATTCTGAACTAAAATAACCACCGCACAAAAAACATCACAATTATTTCTTAGGGTGAGAGAAATACATAATGGACCAAGGCAAAACATAAGCCTAAGTAGGATTACAAATGTGGTCAATTTATTCTAGTGGGAGCTAATTCTGAAAAGTACAGCCACAGTCCAGTCTACACCACAGGAGTTTGCTCCTTGATGCAATGTGTGGCCATCCTCACTTAGCAGTACGTAAGTACCCAGTGAACCCAGGGAATAAAACGTGGATTAAGCAGTCTTTGGATCCATGCACTACAAGGAAAATTGGCAATAGCATTGATCGTTGGACCGGTTTGGGTTTTTTTTAGTCCTATTATTGTTCTACAACAGATTTAGTGGTCACAAGAAAGGTCTTAAGAAGGAGCTTACCTGCTCTCAGGCAAATTCTGTATCTCAGGTCTTGGCCCTTCAGTTTAATACTCCCATTAAGGTGTCACAGGGTGGGGAACTGGCTGTTAGTACTGCATTATTATGTTATAGAATGAGATCATATGGCCTACTGTGCTGAGAACTATGCAAATACATGGAAGGGAGAGTCCTTTCATGAAGAGTTTACAATCTAAATAAACAGCCCTCAAAATTATCAAAAGGAGCACAGAAAGATGAATGGATTTGCAGAGGGTACGCAGCAAAACGGAGGTTGAGCTAAGGTTAACACCAAGCCTCTTGGCACTGATCTTTTCTTAAATTTAGTTAATCATATTTTACTAATTCTATGTCGGTGTGAGGGAAAAAAAAAAAATGTCTATCATTGTTTGAACTGGTGGAGTTACCATCCTCAGAGATATTCAAAAGCCATCTGGACACAGTTCTGGGCAACAGCTGTAGGTGGCCCTGCTTGAGCAGGGAGATTAGGCCAAATGACGTGCAGAGGTCCCTCCCTACCTCCACCATGTTCTGCTTCTGTGAATATTAATAGCTCATTTATCTTTGAAAATCAGTGAGTTTGTACAGATTTATGCTAGCAAACTTGGGTACAAATCTCTATATTTTTACTCTCTAAGTTATGTATGTATACATGCATATATATATGGCAAATTTTTTTATATATTTAGTACAAATAATAACTTTTAGCAGTTCTCTCAGCATGCTCTCCCTTTTAAGATTTAATAAGATTGCAAGCAAAGGAAACATCTGACTTTGGAATTATATCAACACAGAGCAGTTGCTTTTGGCTTCCAAATATGATAGGATCATATAAAACATCTGCAAGTCATTGGTTGGAGTTCAGATTAGAAGGAAAAAATTCTAGGATATTATGCATATGTACAATTCATTAGGCCTTGACTCCAATTTAAGCAGCATGAAGTCCATGTACCTTGGCTTATAATGAGTTCCTTTAATGCACAAACAAGGTGAACACTGTTCAGGCTAATACCTGTAGAACTTGCCTCAGCTGGCACCTGCTAAGCACTACACATTCTGAAAACATTATTCCAAATGCTTTCAAGAACTTCTGAACAACTTTTTTAAGATGCAGGTGTTTTCAAATTGTGTATAAATTCCTCAAAAGATCAGTTAAATTCCCCAAAGGCTTAATGGGTTGGAGGAGTGTTTAATAGCAAGAATCTGGAGATACTCTATTAATTTATGACACAATCAGTTAGGGTTTGTTCTCTTTGTACAAGGAAACTTTGTTTCCAGTTTTCCTTTAAAAAAAAAAACAAACAAAAAAAACCCCAAAAACAAAGAAGAATTTATAGCTTTAACTATTTCTAACACATTGAAATATGAAACAGGAGCAGCTAAGGGGTGATCTCCATTACTTTCTCATTTTTTTCATCCTTTTGATTGTCACTGCTAAAGAAAACCTGAGTCATGAAATAAACCAACACAAATCTTTCCATAAGGAAGAGGAGGCATGAAGTCTTTAAAAAAAAATAAAATAAAAAAAAAAGAAAAAGAGAAAAAGAGACAGATATCAAACTCCCTTAGAAAAACAGTTTACAGTCAGATTTTGCAAAGCTCAGCTTACTTATGAATAACCCCTACCCAGTATGAGAGTTTATACCATGAGATCCACATGTGTATATATATGTGATAGGATAGGATAGGATAGGATAGGATAGGATAGGATAGGATAGGATAGGATAGGATAGGATAGAACTGGACAGAATATGTATACATATACATGTCTCCTGACGCTTGGTGGCATCTGATTCTTTTGTGCGAGCTCCAGAAAGGTATGGGAGGTACAGCCCTTGCAACAGCAAGGAAAGCTCTTTATGACTCCCTGCTTAACCACATCTTCCACCCTGACTCTCTGAGGAACACATGTGATTTCATGTGTAAGTCCATGAAAATAGCAGATCACAGGCATACCAATCCCTTTTCTTTTTTCCTCTTTTTTTTTTTTTCTTTTCCTTAGTACTAAAGATTGCATTCCAGCTAGATCACATCTTTTCTGCCACCAGATCGTAAGTTCTGGCACAAGCTGGATCAGCTTTTTTCTCATAGTAGGAACATATGGTTAGCAATGGGATCAACCTGTCTGGTGTCACCTTGGTTTAAACTGGTGTAGAACCATGCCTTGACTTCTCCTATCTCACACATAAAGTGTAGCTGTGCTCAAAGGTAAGTAAGGAGAAACACCATACATTCCCAGGACTCTGGCCATTCAGGTGTTTGTCTGTCAGTTTCCTCACTATTTTTGTATTTTTTCAAATCACTGGCTTATTTAAATTGGCTAGGCTTAACAGGGGGGTAGAAATTTCCAGGTTGTGAAGCTTATACAAGATTTGTGAAAAACAGTATCTATGCTGGGGCAGACTTAAGGAGCTCAGCATGAGAAGATCATTTTCAAGAAGCAGTATGAACTCAAGTGCCTTTGACCGATCAGCACAACTGGGCAATCAACACAAGATGTTCAAAACCAGCTTGACTTTGTTCACCCTCCTGTATAGGCAGCAACATGCCAGGGAGATGAGGATTCTGTGACAGACTATTTGGGACATGGAGGAAAACAGTAGGTTCTTGTTAGGGAAGAGAACTGAGGTCATATGGGACATGAGGTGGAACTGAGATGAGTATAGTACAAAGTATATGTACATGGAATACAAATCCACTTAATTACATCTCTTATTCATGGAAAATTTTGTTAAATCATACTCATTAATTCTAGACACTAGAAATAAATATATTCAATCTTTAAGTTTCATTTCAGAAAGTAAACTTTAAAACAGTTGAAATAATTTTTGTAGTTAGGTTTATTATGACATATCTACTTACGTCACTCCATGACCAGATAAATTAAAGTCTGTAAGAGACAAAAGGTGGAATTGCAGGTTTCTTGATATACTTAATGATGTCAGAACCTGATCTGCACCATAAGAAGCACAGTAATTAGGAAATCTCAAACAATTGTAAAGCTTGGATAACCACTGGAAATATCAGAATGAAAAATTTCCTGTGACCCTTTCAGTTCTGGAGTTCAGCTGACAGCTATGAAACATGTGTTCCCATGCCATGTCAACTCAGGGAGCAAAGATTCACCAGTGGAAGTACAGAAAAAGAAATACACACGTACATTTTTAATTGCATCCTAAAAAAAATCAATGAAACTTTGATCATCTGTTTTCATTTTTTACAGACTCATTCATAGCTCATTTTGGAAAGGCTGGCATATGCATGCTGTCCTCTCCATATTATCTGTTTGGCGGCAGAGTGAAGGATGAGTAGCAAGTACAGGTTGGGTTTTTTTGCAGGGGCAGAGCAACTCCTGGTGCCAACTTGAGTGGATGAAGCAACTAAGAATGAGTAAGGACCCCACTCCAAACCAAGGTTAGAAGGCTTCACTCCTTAGTGATGAGCTGAGGGTAGCAGTGTAGGTAGGAAACAGGTTATAACAGGAAGTTCAGGGAATCGTTTAGCCAAACTGCTTCCAGGAGATAGTATAGTTTTTTCTAAGGTGATTGCTACTAAATATCAAAATTATTTAGCATCCTGACTAAATATAAGCCTAATAACTTGCATTATTGATGTACATAATTGTCTGAATGGGAAACATACCATTGCCTTTAACATAAAAAGTTAATGGACTCCTTAAAAGGCTAATGTAACATCAGGAAAAAAAGGCCAGAAAATTATCACACTCCTTTCCAGAGCCTATGCCTGACCCTGAAACCACCAAAAACTCAGATACACTAAGGTTTTTCTTTCTTATGCTGCCCAAACTATTCAAATTGTCTCAGACCCATCATTGTCTATCAGTAGTATGACAGCAACTTGGAAGACACCTATCTAAAAAGAATATCTTGCAGCAATTAAATGTAGCTGAGTAGAGAGCTCTGATCTAGACAATAAACACCCTTTTCAACACCATGCCAGCTCTCCCAGGTAGGAGCAAGCTTAACTAAGGCAGTACTGAAATGAGACTGGCAGTCAGCAAGCTCTCTAAGACTTTTGTCAGTGCTGCCAACACTTGTTCTGTTGAATTGGTGTCATCAATAGAGATGGGGGGGTTTGTTGGGGCTTTTTTCCAAAATTTTCCCATGTGTAAACAAGGCTCAAGACACAGAATGATCCTGGAAGCATTAATTTCACGCTGTAGTGACACTATAAGAGAAAATAAAAATGAAAAGAATCTAATAGGAATGGTTTCATCTAATTGGACTGTGCAAAAACAATTACAGAATAATAATTGCCTGATTGTTTAAAAGGATCACTAATGGGCACAGTTAAGGTTATCTGAGTGCATTAGCTGTGTCCTTCTGAGGCTTAGATTTCTATTAAGATTTGCCTTGAATCTAAATTTCCAGAATTTATCCTTTCTCTTTCTAGAGAAATTGTAACATTCCTGCAATGCATTTCACTTTAGCTTTAGCTTACTGATACATCCTGTCAACTCTGATTCCATTTTAATGTAGATTTAATCTAGGAATATAAACAAGAGATTTTTTTTTTTCCTATTTGTATTTGAAAGATTTATACATGTGGATTTCATTAAACACACATTCTGGTTTTCACATGCATCCTGCTGTGGACCAATGGATAAGTACAACTATGTTTTATGGTTCAGAGATACCTTAACACCTATTTATTTTAAGAATCTGAAACTCAAGTCTGGAGCTGGATCTCATGTACAATCCTAGAAATCTGAAACAATGATTCATCAGGATTTCTTACTATAAGTAAGATCAGATCATGGCATGTATAGCATATTTTAGATTACCTGGTAATTGTAGCTGCTAGAACTTTTGTCTCACTGCATGCTTAAATCTGATTTTATTTTAACCTTTGTACTACATATCTATTTCTCAGATTATTCTGGACAATTTTGATAGAGAAGTGCATTAAATAAAAACATTTTCAATAATAAACTGCATGCAGAGTTTTTTAAATAAAACTTACTTTTTCTTATAGATATCTGCCCCTCCAAAATGCAGACTTTCAGACATCACTGCCTTATAGGGCAAGTGATACAAAAAAAATGTTTCCACTTAAAATTTATGATCAGCTATTTGTATTAGGTTACATCGCACGTGGAAAAAACATCAACCTTTGGGGACATGCTAACAGAAGAGTGCCCTCTTAAAGGAAAACACATCTTAACAGATCAGACGCCAGACATCAGTTTGAACAGTGTTTATGTTTCATTATTTAGCTTTTCACATAAGACCTACGAGGAGTTATCCAATAAATTAATATTATAAAATTATCCTTGACCAGAGTCTTTTTCTCTGCTTGTGTCACTATCATTGCTTTTCTAAGAACAGATTTGAGTTCCAAAATATAATGCATTTCCATGGTTCCAGAACTTTAATTTCTAGACAGGAAAAAGGATAATTATTCTGTATTCAGCTAATTGATTTTAAATTACCCTTGACTGTTTTTCAAACATTTCCAAGGGATGCTACATGACAAGCTATAAAGTAACAGCAACAAATTAAGCAGTAAATAAAATCTTTGGTATTCAATTAACATACACAGCCACTTAAATGATGTAATAACATAAAAACATCAAATCTGTTACCTCTTTTCAAAGACTAATTTGTTTCCAATTTCATAATTATTTATCTAGATCTGTAATTTACAGATCAAAGTTGTACTGACTACTATGAATGCAAACATAGATTACACATATGTAATGCATATACACTAAGTAGGTGCAGTAACAAGTATTTATTAGTAATGCATTACTTCAAATTAATATATGTATGAAAGGGATTTATATATATCTATACTGTGGCAGACTTAGTCATGAGTTTGACAGTTAACTTTATCATCTAGAGCTGGGGGAAAAAAAACAACAAACCAAACAACCAAAAGAACCGATTTGCCTTGATTTTTTAGAACCAGAACATACCCAAAGGATTTTCTGAAACTGTAGTGACAATTATTTATTTATTTATTTATTCATATTCACAGAAAGTGTGTGTGGTTCAACAGGTGTCCAACCTCTGCTCTTGCTGCACTTTAAGTAGCAGTCATATCAACATTAGAGCAATGCATTTCTCTGAAGGAATGAAATTCCATTTTAAGTATAAGTTCCAGGGACCATATAGAGTCCCAAACTGTAGTAGAACTCATCATGCACTAGCAACAAGAAAGGAGAGGTAAATTGGAGAGGTTAGAAGACCTCCAGAGATCTCCTTTTGTAACGCTTCTTTGCCTACATTTTCCAGTGAAAAGGACCTCAATTCAGTTGATATTCCAAATACATCAATATACAAACAGAAGTTGCCAGCCATGCTTTCTAGCTTTTTAACTTAAAACAAACAAACAAACAAACAAACCAAAAATCCCACAACAAAATACATACACACACCTCCACAAAAACAACTAACAAACAATAGCCACAAGTCTCAAACATGGTCTGTGTACTAGGAATACAACAATTGTCACCTTCTGATACAGGATTGTACAATCAGAGGAATGATTGTGATTTCTGACTTTGGCAAAGAATGTAAAGAGAGGTGGAAGATTCTCTGAAGTCTTTGTATTTTCTCTTTTCATCTGTTCCCTACATGTTATGTTATGACAGGCTAGCATGGACATGAACTAAGTATGGGACTTGTTCTGAATAGACTTTCTTGAATAGAAATAGATTTCATTTCTCATGTACCATAAGACTTCTTTACAGCACACTGGTTGTGCTATAAATTAAAGACCCAGTACAGAAACAAACCAAAACATTAAAAAATACACTAGAAGGGATTTTGCTCTTAAGTATATGTATAAAAAAGCTCCTGACAAACTATCCAGTTTCTTCTGGTCTTTGTACAAAATTAACCTTGTATCCCTGGATGTAGTTATGGTTTGTAGAACAGTTTCACTGCAGTTTGTGGGCACGCACTTTGTTATTCATATAGCCTAAAAGGTTAGCCACTGAGCAAGAAAAGGTCACTGAATAACTACATCTAGATTCTAAATATTGATGTAGTAAGAATCAAAAAAAGGCCTAAAAGTAAGTAAATTATAATTCAAATTACATGAACTTGAATTTATGGAGTTCAGACATCAGAAAGAAGAGACATAGTTAATGTGGTAGTGTTACAGTTTAATTATGTGGAGAATTATAATAAAAGTGTTAAAATTAGTATGAATGGACAACAACTGAGAAAACACAGCTGTGGAAACATCAGAAAGATAAAGACAGGAAAGACTATATGATGAGCATGCACAAATGCATTAACATTAGCTGTTCATTTAGACTCTAACACACATTCAGGTTGGGCTTCACAGGACACACAGCTGGGGACAGCAAAGACAGTGAGTAAATCCTGATGCTCACAGAGGTGAGACAGCGTGGGGTGAGATATCATGATCAGTTCCTAAAGACACAAAAAGCCCCATCCAAGGAAAGCATATGGTTATCAACCTAAGAAGAATCCAAACCCATTAAGAGAACCGAAAAATTGGTGTCTCTTATCTCCCATGTTCTCTTAGACAGATGACCTGGATATGAACATCTTGGTGTCTGGGAACATGTGAGTATGAAAGCATGAGCCGGGATGAGTAAAAACATTTTTATTTCCATTTTCTTTTCTATTTTTCCACTTTCTATACGGTTTCACATTGAGATTTCCTGCATTGTTACAGCAATGTTGCAACATTATCTCCTATGATTGCTTTTCCTTGGTTTACTTTGTTTTTGGTTTATTTTGTTTTTTTTTAAACTTCATTTATATCCCAGAAAACTACAGGAGAATATATCTTCCTGTGTAACAGATCACATCAGCTTCATAGGCACAAATAGAATGATTTAATGTATTTTTTCTATGAAGAGGCAGTTAAAATGTGACTAGATCTAGAGATTACTATCAGTGTTTAAAAATAAACCTTTTGTTAATAATCCCTAATAGAATACAGTGTCTTTTGTCTAATGCAAACACGTTTACTTCGGTACAAAAATCTTTTCTCTGGTGAGAACAGGAAACTCTTTTCAACACCAGTAGAGATACCTGGATGTAAATTAGAGGTTGAATTAATGGTGTATATGTTTATTTTCAGAGTGCAGATAATTTATTATAGAAATGTCTGAATAATTAAAATGAAAAGCACTGTTTTGGGATTTTGGTTTTTGTTTTTTCTAGTATTTCTCACCTAGCTGTATGCTTGCACATTTACAGTGAAAATCCAGAAGGCATGCTTTTCACTCTCTTGGAATATAACCCTGCCAGTAAACGTTATTAGCCAATATACATATTGTTTATTATTCTCATCCTGAAAATGATGTCTGGGAAGATTTTGAGAGATCATATGAAAACCTTGAGATTTGTCTCAATCAAAATATTTGCAACCTAGGTGCGTTTTAATCTGACAAAACTGTTACTCCATACATACCTCTGCCATCACACAAGGGAAAGAAATTAGTTAAACCTTATTTTCTCAGCTTCTTGACACCAGTGTTGCCAGCTGGATCATTTCTACCAAAACTGATGGCTAAGATTCATCAGCTGTCATATCGTATCTGCTGAAATATGCAGTTTTATACAAAAACTCTGCATTTGCTATCTCTTTTCACATGAAATGTACTGAAATCTGAGAATATGCATATTGTTTTGGCCCTGCTATCATCAGTTTCCTTGATAAAATGTATTTGTTTTGAAGAAAAACACACCATTACCAGGTGATCTTAATTCTTAACCTTCTTGATGTAATTCTGAAATTCTGAAAATTAGAGGAGATACATACTGTGAGTAGGAGTGCAGAGTTCAAAAGATGTAATATTTGTAAACAATTCTTTCTCATGCTTGTAAACTGTTCTCTCTTGTGCTTGTTTTAGTTGAAACTGAAACAAGTATTTGTTTTCAAAGCAAAGGAAAAATGCTTTGTTATGGTCGTCATCATTCTCCCAGTAAACCACTCAAATAATGAATAATGCACTATCCAGGCATAGGCACTGCAGAAAAATGGAAAATAGTCCTAATGTGTAATATATGAATAAAGAAAGGTCATCCAAGAGATAGACAGTATTTTTTCTTTTTCTGCGATGAAATGGTGAAGTGAAAGAAAAATTAGAAGAATTATCCTGGGATCATGGTCTACCTTCCAAAAACAGACAACAAAATAAAAATAATAAAAAAAAAAACCCACATAAAAAAAAAAAAAACCCACAAACAAAACCCAAAAAACCCCAGAAATTCTCTAAGATGTTATTAAAATATTAGGAAGGATTTTTATAAAAAAGCCATAGATATCTATTAAAAAATATGAGGAGGTGCCAGGCATGACCATTAAAATCATTCATAAGCAATTCACTGCTTCAGAAAACTTCAAGAGGTTTTGAATAATCCCTTCTAATTCACTCCCAAAGTTATTCTCAAACTTTTTGTTCTCAAAGTCGTATTTCAAAACCATGCTCTCCAGCTGATAAGGCATAAAGCTCACTACATAAATAACACAAAAATAATCCACATCAGCCTGTAATAGAGGGCGAGACTGAATTGTGGCACTGAGATATATTGTCTCTGTATATCAATTAAAGCCCTTCTGCATCATGTACTGTATTTCAACCTTTCAACAAACAAATAGCTAAATTCCCTCAGGAATAGCTTGCCTTGATGTTCTTTCTGCACTTACCTCTCCACAGGTAGTCAAAAGATTTTAGGATCTGACACTATTGTTCCTTCCAGCACAGTCCATGGGACTAAATGAAAAACTGTACTCTCCCTGTTACCTCTCAGATACTTCAGTGACAATTTTTAATCTGAAAGCCAGAAAAGCTGAAATTCTTTTGGACTGAAACAAAAGTCAAAACAGAGGATTTTTTTGTTATGAATTGGATTCAATTAACAGTTTAATGAGCTTTTAGTGAGTGGCTAAAGTGGTTGCAAAAAGCCTTCGTCGGTGTTAGACAGGAGATCTATCTTGCAAATGTGTAAGATTAAAGCTCTGTTCAGAGAAAACAGTCATAAAATCCTAGTAAAGATATGGAGTTCAAACCATTTTAGTTAACAAAATTCCAGAGATGAGGCAGACAATTCCCCATCTTAAGTTTTGTATTTCTCATTGCATAGCTTCTTTTTCAAACTCATTCCGTCCAGAATCCTGATTACCATTTGGGACATCAATATCTTAAAAGGTTAATTACAACTGAAAAAGAGACACTGAAAATGCATTACTATGGTTAGTACAACTGTGTCTTATGCAGAAATAGTTAAAGTAACTCGACTAGTTTGGCCCACCAGAATCAGCCCTGAAGGGCAATGTGATTTCTGTCCATGAATATGCAATGGCAGTAAACATCAAATAATGCTGAAAACTGATATTTTCAGGAAAATAAATGAACACAAACTGACCATTAATAAACCAAAGTTAGAAAGATGAAGTTTCCAAAACACCAGAGCAACGAGCCTCCTCATTGGAATAGTGGTTTTATATATATATAAAAAATACCTGAAAATAGAATATTTTACATTTCTGAAGGATTATAAGGTCTGCTGCCTATAATAACAGGTAATAACATGCTGAAGAGGCTTTTCTTGGTCATTTTTCTCTCAGAGTGACATTCAGAGGAACACATGCACCAAATAGATAGATGCCTAATCTAGCCTTTATGAAATGCTGAGGAATGATGGAAGCACTGGTTTCCAGGAAGTACTGGAAGTACTGGAAGCCAGTGCTCAAGAGTTAATAGAGATATACAGAAAACAAAGTCCTCAGCCTTATATACAGATCTGTTGTAACTCTTGCTTTAGCATCTGCATCCTTTTGGAATGTAACCATTAATTTTACAAAGCAAGTCCTAGCAATGAACTTGTCTTATAGTGTGTGGTGGTAACAATAAGGCAGTGTTGCACATGCTTCATCCAATGGCAAACTCACATGTGTTTCAGTATAGACAGGACTTCACATTTGTCTTTATAAAATAAAAACCCTGAAAACAGGAGGTTTTTGTCAACTTACATAAAAATGCTCTCCTTTAGAAAGAAAGGCTTTCACCTTTTCTGTCATTTGGAAAAGTTCTTTAGTATACCTTAACTCTTCATTGACTCTTTCTGTGTTCCAAGTGTCATCTAAAGTGTCATCATTCACCTAAAACCTGAATTCATCTTCCTTTCCTGTACCTGTTGGTGAAGAGATTGTTTACTAACATCATATCTATTCTCCATGTTAGTATAGGGCGAACATGAAAATACTGTGAATTTCTTTTCTCACAGATGTGGTCTGGGGTATAGCTGTTCCATGCAATTCCTTTGCTATAAACAATACCATTCTGTTCTTGCTAAGTATGGAAAAGGATGACTTCTGTATGACTGTTTCTTCATCCTTACGAAGATCAACGTAATCTGTTTCCTATCAGAAAACACAAAATTTTTACACTTTGACATAGGAGAAAATTATGGAGCAACAGATTATTTCAAATAGTTAGTACAAAAGGAAGAGTGCTTTCTTCTTAATTAAAGGCAGATTAAAAAATTACATTAGGCACTATGAACAGCTTAAGATGTATCAATGTCATTATGTGTTCTTTAAAACACCATTTAAAATACCTTAGCTTTTTCTTAATCAACATTTTTAAAAAGGATCTAATAAACATATTGACTGCAGCAGGATTTTTTTGTACCTTGGAGTCCCGTAAAATGAGGCACATGACGTTTTATTTACTTTCAGCTCAAAGCTAAGTCAAAAAGTTCATTTTGATGGAGAAAGCATCTGATGTTTTCAAAATGAATCATCGAATCTTTGCCTGTTTGAAAACATTAAAATAAAAACAAAACATCTTCTGTTTCTGGCACAAACCATGCACCCATTTGAGTTTCTAAATACTTGTCTTTCTGAAAATCGTTTGATTTAATATTCTGGAAATAATTCACTTAAGTCTAAATTTTACAAGTAACAGAGCAAACTCTCCATCAAATGCATCATCTTTTCTTACTGCCCCAAAACTGGCTGTAATCTCCTTGAAAGACATTGGTATTCAGATTTATTTGATGAACAGGTCTTGTTCAGGAATTCAATTTGCTAACTTATAACCTTACTCCTGACGGGGACTACGTAATCAAAGTTGCCTCATTTTGCAGCCACTACAGCATGAGTTTTTTCACAGCTTGGCTAGAGTAGAAAGCTTTTTATAATAAGGATCTGGTAGACAGCAGTGTACCGGATATTAGACTTGTCCCAGAGGGTCCATTCTCCTATAGCTCTGCATGCATAATGGCGGAAGAAGGATATAGCCCCTTGATCTTTAGCACAGAAAAAATAAGAAATCAATTATGTCTGACTTTCTAGCAATGTTCTGCTATTAATTACAGTTAATGGTTACAAAAATCACATGTAGGCATCCTTATGGAGAAATAAAGAAGCAAAGGGCCCAGGAAACAACACATGACTAAACAGGGCACCAGAATTAACATGTGTAAAGCTGCCAGAGTGGTCTTGCATACACAAAAAGCTCAGTTCAACCCCACCCAAAATCTGAGGAAAGCTTCTCCTGTTCTGAATTTTCTTTTCCTATTGAGGCTGAACACAACTAGTGAGGAATCTGAGAAGAATCTTAGAAAGTAGATTTGAGGCACTTACCATTTGCAGTATACACTTTTTAATTTACTTCACTTACCATTTGCAGTACACACTTTTAAAAGAACTAAATATCAGCTTAAGCAAGTAAAAATATACTACTATTTAATTTCTGGAAATACTGAGGTTTTTAATGCCACATTTTAGTCTAGGTTGGCAAGTAGTATGTTTGTTTGTTCATTCTCTGATAAGTTATTAAATAAGTGTTTAAAAAAGGAGGTCCTAAAATGTCTTTTGATTTTAGCACAAAGCATTTATCCATTTGAGCTTCCAAACAACCGTGGTCCTTCTGAAAAACATTTATTTTAGTGCTCATGAAAAAATGTGTATTCACATAATAGCATTCAAATTATTTATTCCAATTTTTTAGTGACTGTAATTGTTACTCTGTATTGTGATGGTTAGCAGTATAAGTGAGTAGGACTAAACTAATAATTTTCAGGTAATTATTTATTTCCTGAAATATATGAGGTTGGACAGTTAAACACTACCTGTGAAGTAAAATCAAATATGCCTGAAAAGGGGAGGAAATTGGAAACATCAACAATTTATTTTCCTATTTCCAAATATTTTGATTTTTTAGGACAGTTTCACAAGGGGACAGAGACATTATTTTCAACTGAAGGTAGAGGTTGATTGTGAATGTTATTTTCATTTCTTTTGCTTTGGTTATAAATCTCATTAAACAAAATATTGCTTGTTAAGATGCTCTTTTTAACAGACAAAAATCTTCAAAATATTTAGGATTGTTAGGAAATCAGAAAAAACAACCCACAGTTGTGATCAGTACTTCTTCCTTTTATTAATATCTTTAAGCAAACAGCAGCAGAACAGACGCAGCAGAGTGCTCTTTGCTCACTTAATGTCATTTACTTTTATGATTGAGGTGCTCATGGATCATATGGGGATATTGATATAGGAACTGCTTCTTTTAATCCAAAACCTCTGCTAAAGTTCTGTTCCCAACAGCGGCTCTAACTGAACTTGCGAAGGACATTTCTGGTGCAGGCAGTGAAAGTGCCTAATGAGGTACAGCAGCTGTGCTAATCCCCTCCCTAAATTTCACTGATCTTAGAGCTGCTTTAATTACAGGGACCCAAAACCAAGAGAGACCTCCTGGCATCACAAGCAACCATTTTGTATAATATCCTTCATAAATTGATTGTATTCTTCTTACTTCATCTGTTTCACACACAGTAACAATGGATTACAAAGGGACTTTAAACAGAAGTGTCTGTTGAGCCAGGCTTCTATCATATAACTCTGAATAATGTCTTTCGGTAAAGGATAGGATTTCCTTCTAGTGAAACATTAGTGATGCTGATTCTCCACAAACCAGTGTATACCTAACCAGCATATATCAAATAATATATTTTGAATAAAATAAAAAAGGTGTACTTCTCATAAAAACAAAAGAAAACAAAATCATCCCCATTTTCAGCTTCTCTTTCTTGGAATTTTGGGCTATTGCCTCTTAATGACTGTAGGATCTCTCAAACTGAGTTTGGCTTTTCTCTTCCATGACCAGTCAGCATCTCTCACATCTTCTTCAGATGCTGCTTGTGAACCAGGAGAACATGACATTGAACAGTCTGCTGGGAAGTAACCTGGGCCATTCCTCATTTAAGCCCTCAGTTACCAATTATAGTCCAGTCTAACAACTATAGCTGGACTGCAAAATCCACTGTTGCAACGATACTGTAGACATGGTAGACAAACACCGTCTTTTGGTTTGGAGAGGTAGCCAGGGGACCCACAACATTTGTGTCCATTTGTATGGACACATTCTCTTCACAACCGGAAAGCTACAAATCTACAAATTCAGCTGGGCATCCCTGTTTCTGCCTGTACAGATTATTCTCTAGGCATAAGCACAAAGCACAAGGACTAGATCTTTAATAGAAGCAGAAATCTAGAGGCCTTTTGGCTGACACATTTTAGTACCATCCAGAATAACAGGCATTTATTTGCCCCACCTTTAGAATAAAATTAAATACAGCTAACAGTATAATGAGCACACTTTCATTCCTGAATAAGATATTTTATCACTATTTTTAAATTACTCCTGATGCCCTGCTGGGGTGTTTGGTGTTTTTGAAAATAAAAAGGAACAAGCCTCATCCCACAGCTTCTTGAGTGAGGACAGAACACCGATGTTGCATTTAGACTTTGCATTTACTTTTGGACTCAGTGCATGAAGGCAGTTTGCCTCTTTAAAAGCACTGTTTCTGGAAAATCTTCAGGAAATCTATACCCTTTGAGAAACCACAAAAGCAATTTCATTAAGGAAATAAGGCTATCATGAGGCTGGGTATATACTTCAGGATAAAGAAAATTCTGAAATGAGAAAGAGACTTGAGGGCAGCAAAGGGTGGGGAGTTACTGGGAATGAGAGAGGCTCTGGATTATATTTACTCCTGGACACATATAAACTGTACTGATCCTGAACAATGACTTTTTTATAACTAAGCTGTGGTTATACACAGAAAAATATGGTAAACTTCATTATTACTATTATTATTTTTAATTTGGACATTCAGCCTGACAATCCAAAGAAACAGCTAAAATTCTCAATTCTCTGCATGTAAATTTCTACCCTCAGCTAAATACCTAGGGATGTTCAGGGAAGAATTAATTGGAAGAAACAAAAAAAAAAAAAAAAAAATAAAGAAAGAAAAAAGAAAAAATTTTCAGTGCCCCAGTGAATAATTTATAGCTGTTTCCTTTTCAACAAAGGGAATGTTGAATGTTTTTGACAACAGCAGGTACATAATTGTTTTATGCTGGGGGCATTTATTGTAACTCATTCATTATATCATCTTGCTAGTTTTCATGGCATGCATTTATTTGTTCTCTTAGTGGAACAATTTGAATGACAACTAGGAGAAATAGTGGGGGACAGAGAGTGAGAAATGGCATGTTATAAGACTTACACCAGTTTGACAGACAGCTTGAAAGCACCATCAATACCATCAACACCATCAGTACAGGAAGAGTGGAAGGCCTAGATCCAGTGACCACCTTTTTTGACAAATGTCCTTTTTTGGGTTGTTTTTTTTTCTGCAGAGCTGTCTTTGTTCAATAATTTCAGTTGATTTGGGTCAGAAAAGAGACTATTATACAATAGTTTAAAACTGCGAAAGGGGAAAAAAGACACCGTAGAACTACGTGTGAGAAAATCTTGAGGGAAAATCAAATGAATGAGTTTCCTCCAAAGAAATAACTAACCCTAGAAGTTTAACCCAGACATATATCAGGCAGAATTCTGAGGAGTTTGTGACCCTTGTCATTGGGAAAACATTTTAATTACATTAAGTCATTTCCCCTCTATTTTTTTCAAGTTGTAAAAACTCAGAGTTCTCTGCATTCCACCTGATCTTTCCATCAGAGAAAGTGTAACTATAAAGGATGAAGAAAGAGAATGCATACACACTAAAACACAACAGCTTCTTCTAATGGTCAAGTTTTGCCAACAGATTGATTTTTGGAGGTATAAATCAGTGTTGTTTCTGTGACCTTAATGATGTTACCATGACTTACAGTATCTGATCCAGAAAGCTTACTAAAGTCTTTGCATTATTATTTAATATTACTACTACTGTTACTATTATTATGTCAGAGTAAATTGTACATCTAATTTTGTTCTCATTTGTATGAACATAGATATAGATATGACTATAAAGATACATACAGATTATAAAGATTACCAATCTTACTACAGTCAAATATTTTTCCTGTATTTTAAAATTTGACCACTGCAAAACAGTAGTATGAGTTCCTAAAAAACAAATATTAACACAGGCAACTGTTTAGCATGGCAGGCACACTGGTCTACCTGTGCTTCAGCAATCTTGCTTCCACACCCTTCTCCAGTCCTTTCTGTAAAAAGGGACTTTAATGTCTTATACTGCTAAATTCATTAGTTCTGTAGGGTTTTTGAATTATTATATTTGACATCATATTTCCAGTTTAGTTAATAGTCAGAACTATTCTTTAATTTGAACATACATGAGGTGAGATTTCAATTATCTTCCATTTCCTTGAATCACAAGGTCTCTGTGCTTTGGCCTGTGAGGAGCTTGATCAGAAGGTCTCTGTGTTTTGGCTTTCAGGAGATTGATGCTGCTTTTAGTTCTATTCCAGAAGACAGTTTTCCATATAATATTTTGTTTGCTTTGAGTAACTTACATGGTGTCGTGGTTTAAGCCCAGCCAGCAACTCAGAACCACGCAGCTGCTCACTCACCCCGCTTCTTCCTCCCCCCGCTTCCAGAGGGATGGAGAGGAGAATCGGAGGAATGTAACTCCCACGGGTTGAGATAACAGCTCTCCAGTAACTAAGGTATAATACAAACCACTGCTGCTACCAATAATAATGATAAGAGGAATAACAAGGGAAAAGGACACAACCGCTCACCACCCGCCGACCGATACCCAGCCCGACCCGAGCAGCGATCTGGGCCTTCCGGGTAACTCCCCCCAGTTTCTATACTGGGCATGACGTGCTGTGGTATGGAATACCCCTTTGGCCAGTTTGGGTCGGGTGTCCTGTCTCTGCTTCCTCCTGGCTTCTTGTGCCCCTCCTCTCTGGCAGAGCATGAGACTGAAAAGTCGGAGTAAGCATTACTTAGCAACAACTAAAACATTGGTGTGTTATCAGCACTGTTCTCAGACTAAATTTGAAAACACAGCACTGCACCAGCTACTAAGAAGGAGAAAAAATGACTGCTGTAGCTGAACCCAGGGCACATGGGTATATAAAACAGAAAAATTGTCATTAAGAAAGTTTTATTTAGCATGCAAAAATAGAAAAGTGTATTACATGTGACTATACATAGTGTACCTACTAACTCCTTCTACAGCCATTTCCCCATTTGAAGGACAAAGGAAGTCTCTGAAATACTTCAAAATCAGTGGAGATTTTTGACCCCATCAGGGCCCAAATGGGTAAAGAATTGATTCTTCTGGCCACGTGTGTATGACTATATGCATTTACAGGCACTCTTCTCATGAACTCTTACTCACTCTTCTCACGAACTCTTACTCACTCTTCTCACTTTATCTTTCTGTGGCTTACCCATTTTAGTGAGCATGACTGGAGTACTAAAAGGCAAAAGGAATGAATCACAACCATCTGAGTTGTAGGAGAGTTTTGTAAATTATTCTTGTCCCACATATTCTCTCTCCCTGTTCTGCTGAGCTATTTCTGCTAATCCAAGATGCCCTTAAGTCAAAGTCAGACCAGTGACTTCACTGGGGTTTGTAAACTTGAGGCAAAATCACAGCAATTCTGTTGAGTTTTTGAGGGCCTAGTTTGCCTTTTTTGATTTACTCAAAGCTGTCACTAAATTAAAGGGTGTAGTTATGTGTAATAATAGAGAGTTAAAAAAATGAAAATGTTACGCTTCTCAAAAAAGTGCTGAATTAATTAAAGAGGTAATCACACTACTGTAGGAGAGCTAAAATCCAGGTACCAGGTATCTGTGAATGTCTGTATAGTAAAAGTTTGCACCCTCCCTGGAAGTGCCCGAATCACCAAGACCACGTGATTGAGAGCCTGGGACATGCCAAGATGCTAACAAGGGTCAAGCTCTTCCCCTCCTTGAAATTTGTAGACTGTGATGAAGTTGTCACTTTCCTTGTGTGTGAATACTGGTAATGTGAATGGTAAACTTCATGTTGAGGAGCAAGATGGAACTGTGCTTGCCTGCTTTTGTGTGTGTATATATATATACATATATATATATATACATAAAAGACCAGAATTTTAACAGAAAATCCTCATTCCCTTAAAGTTAATTGAAGACTTGCCATTGACTTCAATGTGGCCAGAATTTCATCAACAAGCTTTATTAGGACTGACTATCCAAATAAATAAAGCAAGAGGACTTGGCTGTCAGTGGCCTATGCAAGATATCACAGCAATAAAATCCAAATCAGCTATCTCAGAACACTATTCTGAAACCACAAACTTCCTTCCCCAAACCCCAAAATACAGGGTGTTTGATAACAGAAGAGCTGTAAATAGAGGGGCAGCAAAGGAAATGGTGGGAAACCAAATATACTTAGTTATTTTCAGAGCCATAATATTAAAAATTTCAATATCTGTCATCTTTTAATCTCTCACACATATTACTTTGATTGCATTTAATTTTCTTGGAGTAGGGTTTCTATTTTTGGCATTCATTTTCTTTTAAAGAAAACAGCTGGAAAAGGAAAAAAAAAGGTTTTGAAGTTCAACCCAGTTTTAAAATGGCTAGACCTCTGTTTAATATCAAAAGCAATTTTATCAAATCAGCTGAAGATGTTTATTGCTGACTGTTTCAGATGTTAAATCTTTTTGCTGAAACCAAGTTTTCTGCTTTTATTGTGATTTTTTTTTTTCTACTTTGTTGAATTGTATAACAGCTGAGTAGTTGGTCAGAGTACCTGAAGGAAAAAAAAATCACCTTGAATCTAGGATTTTTATCTCACAAGGAAGTATTTTGGATGACTATGCGTGAAGATAGAGCATAACAATGAACATGTTTTTACAAACTAAATTATAGAGAATGCTACCAACTTCCTGTAATAAATGCATTACTTACGCATACAGATGAACATGTATGTACATGTGCATATATGTATGTAGATTTTTAAAAATAGAACACATTTTTGGAGAAGGAAATCAAAACATGTTTTTTTGTAAAGACTGTATGATTTTCTTACCCTATACAGTTAGTACACTGAAATTTAGTTAGATGCCTAGCATTCCTGCTTATGTATCTGATGCAGTACTTTTTGGATTCTCATTCAAACCATCTGTTTATTTTATTCTATGTATCATGCCATAATTCCATGTAATTATGGGCACCCAGTCTTCCAAGACAAACAGCTGACACCTGGACACACGTAAGAAATAACTCATAAGTTAAGGTTAGCTCCCCAGCACTCATTACATTGACATTTAAAGTATATTCTATGAAGTTTGAGTTAAACCAAAAATGTTATTCAGTGGGTCTTAGATTCTGAAATAAACATACAATAGGCTAGACAGAGATTGTCAGCCTGTCATTATAATACTGGCTGTTAACAACCACAATTAAGGAAGACTACATATCAATTATTATTTGTCTGGAACATGAACTTCCCTAAGCATAAAAGGAAGTGATGCAGCCTGTATTACTGTCTCCACTCTTCAGCTAATTAGTACTGTTTTTAATGGCTTCATCTGCCCAGGATCAATTGTCTAATGGGGAACAGTTCTCTGTCAGTTAATAAGGTGAGGAACTGTGTAATATAATTATGTCTGGCTCCAAAATAGTGCTTCAAACAACACTAAAACAATCATGTGATGGAATAAATAGACTGATGCAGGACTGCCAGATAATTCTGGAGCAAGCAGACTGTTCCAGTAAGGGTATAAATGCCTGATGCCAGAATGTGTGGCACACAGTAAGGGAAGAGTAGGACATTAACTAGAAATGATGAAAGTTTAATTAAGAGAAGGACCCAGTGGCAATATGTATTTAAACTCGTGTTTAAAGAACATTAGCATAAGGAATGTGAAAGGGAAGGGCTCTGTTTCCAAAAATACTTGCTGCAGAAATAAACTGCTTTGTGGTTGTACTGCTTGGAAAAGTGTGCACTTTAAACTTTCCATTCAGAAAATGCCAGCCGATACTGAAAAGGGTAGAAAACAGCTTGATGATCTATACTCCATGTGTCTCTAGGCTACAAAATGCAGACTATATATACACATACATATCCCACACCTCTGATTCTGCAGGATAATTGGATGTTCTCTTTTTGGTCATTTATAGAGAGTTTGGTAAATTATTGTTCACTGGGGTGGAAGCATCGGACATCTCAGCACAGATCTGCACAAGGGAAAGATGGAAGCGCACGAACAGTTGTATGACTTCAGACTTGACTTCTTTCTGCTATAATTGATCACCATTACCCACAGGCTAATTGGCATTGTTCTTGGCATTTACAAAAAAGGATTATGCCAAGCCCCTACAAAAACAAAAAGCAGACTTTGTGGTATAGGAAATAATGAAGCTTTATAACTAATACGTCACTGGCTTGCTGAGTTCATGAGGGAGGGGAGAGGAGTTGGTGAAAGTACTAGAGTAATACTCAAAACACGCATTTTTTATTCTCGTCCTAATTACCTCATCTGCCTTCTTCAGTGATGTCCAGTTTTTCCTTTGTTGTCCTTTGCAGCCCCTTTTCCACAAAAGATAGAGAGTATCCAACCGTATCCTGGGCTGCATCAAAAGAAGCATGACCAGCAGGTCAAAGGAGGCGATCCTGCCCTTCTACTCTGCTCTCGTGAGACCTCACTTGAAGCACTGTGTCCAGTTCTGGTGTCCTCAACATAAAAAGGACACAGAGCTGCTGGAGCAAGTCCAGAGGAGGAACACGAGGATGATAAGAAGGCTGGAGCACCTCCCTTATGAAGATAGGCTGAGAAAGTTGGGGCTGTTCAGCCTGGAGAAGAGAAGGCTCTAGTGGTAGGACAAGGGGTAATGGGTTTAAACTTAAACAGGGGAACTTTAGGTTAGATATAAGGAAGAAGTTCTTCACAGTGAGGGTGCTGAGGCACTGGAATGGGTTGCCCAAGGAAGTTGTGAATGCTCCAACCCTGGCGGTGTTCAAGGCCAGATTGGACAGAGCCTTGGGCGACATGGTTTAGTGTGAGGTGTCCCTGCTCATGGCAGGGGGGTTGGAACTAGATGATCTTAAGGTGCTTTCCAACCCTAACTATTCCATTATTCTATTCTATGATTCTATCCTCCTTGGAATAGAAAAGAAATGAAGGGGACAAAGGGTGTATATTTAATAGGGCTTGCTTTAATGAAAGAGCTTCTCTCAAATTCCTGAGGTTTGCACATTTATATATACATTTAAATATACTAAAGGAAAATAGCTGCAAAGGTTTTCCCTTCCTTCCATAGCTGACTTAAGCTGCTTGAAAACAAATTGCATACCTCAATCACTTACACAGTTCTTATGCCCACCAGGGGAACAAACTAGCACTTCAGGTCTTTGGATCTTAACAAATCCATACTTCTCTAAATAAACTGTATTGCAATCCTGTTTGAACCTATTGCCTCTGGAAAGATCATGAGCCATAGCACTGGATATCTAGACCTTGTTCCTCTTCTGAATAAGCTGAAAGGCCTGTATGTCCCAGAGGACCATTACAGTAATTTCAATGGTAGAAATCCTACTAGCATTTCAAGGCTTCTGAGGTAAGAATTCCTGCTTTTCACTGCACTGTGAAAACGAAGCAGAGCGTTGGAGGAGCGGGCTGTTTGTACACACGTGGAGGAGATGAAGACTAGTCCATCATCAAAACATGGAAACCATTTATGTTACAGCATTTATTTTTTTTTTCCAGGAGTTGTCTGTGTATATTGTATATTTGTACTGAGAAAAGATAGGTCACGACACTTTTTGAAAGGCTTAACTATAGTACATTGACAGAAAATGTTGCTTTTTGAGATAGTGTATGCAAGGATACAACTTAAGCTTTAACCTGTGATAGTCAGAACACATCAAACACAAAAACTTTGCCCAAAGACTGTAATAACTTGAAAGAAGTCACGATGACCATTGCTGTGGAGTAGCTCTGTGAAGCCCATAGTTCCAGAAAGTAGATACTTGTATTCCTTGAACAGAACAGAATGTAACCAAACAGAACAGCAGAGTCAAAAGTTAAATGTGTGAGAGAAAAAGAACAAATTCTTCCATCTAAGTTACATCACTGAAAAATGGGTATCATTTTCAGCAGGTGAACTACCTCTTTCCTAGTTTTACTTTCTACTTCTGGTTCAACTCACTACCAATTAGCATTTGAGATTATTGTGGACAAGTGGAATTTGCAACCAATGAGAGATTTTAGATATTGCATATGGAAGGATCATCAGTGACCTGTCTACTTCCCTGTTGCTAGATGCCACAACTTAGGAAACAGAAAGGTGTGGTTGGTACTCCCTTAGGATCACTACTAAAGACAATCCTTGCAGTTTTCCCTTAAAAGGTATATTGCAGCAAATAGCTAGAGCATAATGTAACATGGACAGTCCAGGACCGAGTCAAGGCAGAAGTGCAGTTATTGAGACCTTTATGATGTTAGAATAATGCACTGCTTCTCAGAAAGACATTCTGTGATCCATTGCTTATGAATGAAAATATGCCTTATGTTCACCAGACAGTGACAATTCATGTGATTTGAAACTGACAATTGGACAATTTATCATCAAAAGAATTGTGTGCTTTCTGGGACAAATGACAGTAGTTTAGATATCTTGAGATTTCAGGTACTTTTAAAAATGCATTACCAAGTACATTTAAAGGGATTAGGAAGCCAGCTCCTTTTTTTAGCAGGAATTATTTTTCATTGTGGAATGACTGTTGTTAACCTGATACCTTCTCTTTCATACCCTCTTTCAACATTTCATAGAGTTGTTTAAAAAAATCCCAAACCCACCAATAAATTTAAGATTGACACACCATATGGCAATATTAATTAACAATTACGTTTTCCATACTGAGAGTTATGGATTTGGCTTAGGAGTTTGTACTTCAAATAGAACATGCAAAGATTTTTTACAATCCCAAGAGATAGGTCTCTTTTCCAAAGTAACAAGTGATAGGACAAGAGGAAACAGCCTCACGCTGGGGGAAGTTTAGAATTATAGAATCATCGAGATTGGAAAAGACCTTTAAGATCATCAAGTCCAATCATTATCCCAGGACTGCCAAGACCACCATTAAACCAGTTTAGACTGGATATTAGGAAGAATTTCTTCACTGAAAAGGTAGTCAGGCATTGGCACAGGCTGCTCAGGGAACTGGTGGAATCCCCGTCCCTGGAAGTGTTCAAAAACCATGTAGATGAGGCCCTTGGTGACATGGTTTAGTGGTGTTCTTGGCAGTCCTGGAGTAATGGTGGGAACTGATGATCTTAAAGGTCTTTTCCAACTTAGTTGATTCTATGATTCTATGATTCATCAGTTAAATGTGTAGCAGAAGCACTTGTGCTTTTATTACAGAATAAGGAAGAACATGCTAAGTAAATGGATGCACTTACGTTGAAGATATCTGAAACCTCAACATCTTCAGATGTACTGAAGAAACAGATTTTGTATTACTAGGTGGCTGAACAGAAATTTTGGGTTTTATTACCACAGGATTTCACAAATGCTCAGTGGAAAGTATTTCTGCTGGGTCAGGAAGTCACACAAGGTGTTAACATGGGAAAATGCATAAGATGTTCTTGTAGACGACATGATGAAGAGATGTCCAACTTTGAGAAAGGTAAAGCAGCAGTCATTTTAGCTTAATCTTGTCAACAGCACTATTGTCTGGGGTCTTTTTAAGTGAAAAAAAAGAAGTGTTGCAATACACACAGGCTCTTTGTCTAATAGTGAATGGATGAATAAGACCTTGCTTATGTTCATGACATATGTTCATAACTATAATCACTATTTTGGAGGATAACCGGAAGGATTCCCTCATCTGATGTAAATTCACACTCCTGAGACCCAGAATGACTCCAGACTATAACCTAAAGCTAATATAGAGTCTCACAGTATTTCTATTGGTATCTTTATGAAAAAGCATTGCCTTTTGTGTAGCTGGGACCATGAGGAATTCAGCATGTAGTGAACGTCCCAGCAGCGAAGCAATGCCTGGAAGCAGGCTATATGTCTGGCAGCACAGCTGACAGGGACTCAAGCTTACACATCAAGGATTTCTTCTTCAAAGTACATTATAGGTTATAACACATAGCATGAGCTCATGACGCTCAGCTATCACAGGAAACGCCTTTACTGATTGCTGTAAGGGCACTAAGAAACAGGGAAGGGAAAGGGCAGCAGCTAAGTTTGGAGATGGTGCTCACTTAGAAATGCCGGGTAGCAGATTTTGCTTCTGTCATGTGCTTTTTCTATTCCTAGAGCTCTCCATAAGAGCTTACAGAATCCAAAAATGGAAAACACAGGTATGGAGCAACTACTCTTAGAAGTGGAGAATTCTGTTCAGGTGGTACTTCTGTTCATTGGAGAAGAAGGAGGAGAAGTAAGAGGGGAAGGATTTACTGAATTAAAGGTGAGAGATAACCTGTTAAACCTCTTGACACTAAACCAACGTACTTTATCCTTGGCTCTCTCCAACAAGGAAGAAACATTCACATGAAAGTATATTTTGCTTCCTTATGATATCTGGGGCTTTTTATACCATTTCCCACTCTTTGTCCTCCATTTTTAAGGTGCTTTCGTGCAGTAAGTGCTAATGCCACCAAAGCATTCTTAATTCCCTTCAGAATTCACTCCAGAAAGGAGGAGCCTTATGAAAAGAATCAATATTTTTAAAGTCATAGAATTAAGCAAGGGCCCCAAAGTTTCATTTATTGATTCACTGCAACAGTAAAAAAAAAAGTTACTTCAGCTGATATAACCCTGCCACCTTCCTCTTTCAATAGCACTGTGAAAAGCTTTCTATCAAGGACATTTCCTAAGTTAGAACAATTTTTTACAAATATTGCAAACTAGCTACTGAATGTGATTTTAAAATCATGACTAGGGGCAATCAACTTGGTTAGTAATTATGGTTCAATTCAGAAAGGTATTTAGAAGCTGA
>NW_009926001.1:69580-80320 GCF_000696875.1 Nestor notabilis | reverse complement strand
AAGTCAGTGGTGTATAAGTACCTACTTCCTAATCAGGTGATTAGAGGCATTTATCTTTCTCTATGTTTCTTTGATATAGTACCTGGCCAGAGCTCAGGCTTCTGTTGAAGCATGTTTCTATTCCAGACAGCATTTAAACATAATGAATGACATAACCAAAAATAAATAATAGGATATTAAATATTAAGAAAACCTTTCTAAGAACTGGATATTGAATAACTAAGAACAGATTGCCTGGAGAAGTTGAAAAGACTCCACTACTGGAAAATTTAGGAACAGATAGGCATCTCTCAGGACTGGAATCACCACTGTTGCAGTTCTGAATTCAGAGGATGGACATAGCTCTCACTTTCATGCTTACCAGCAAAATTCCCTACCATTCTATTCCATAACTATTCCATAATAGAAAATAGAAATTTTCTATTGCCAGCAGTTTACAGGTAACTCACCTGAAAACAGTATTACACAAGCCAAAGTGTTAATCATGTATTTTTTAATTTCTAATTATAGCCTCAGCTTGTTACTATCTTGGTCAGTTAGAGAAATCACTTTTCTCATGTACAAGAAAAAGTGATGAACTGTAGAGATGAGAAGACTTCAAGATAATCTGAATATTCCTCATTTTTTTACTAATATTAACCCTCTGGCTATATACTACTGATTAATTTATTTGCCAAAATGGAAAATGGTAGTTGCCCAAGGAATAAGTGAGAATGGTAATTATTGTCCTGGTAGGGGAAGGAAAGAAAGATGTCTCTTAATTGCCATGATATGATTTTAGGTTAGTAATACTTGAGCTCTGATCCTTTTACCGATGGTTGGCTGCTTCCCCGTTCTAGTCTTAAGTGGGTGAGTTGAAAGTCTGCCTCTCTCCCATTCCTCCCTCCTTTGTGTCTGAATGTGCATGGGAATAAAGTGGAGGTGGAGAAGTTTTTCAGCTGTAGCAGTGTGTGCAGGAGGAGTGGAACAGCCCATTGCTAGTGGGAGGTCAGCATGTCCTCCCCAGACTCTCTGCAAGGTGCCAAACATTTCTCAGGATGTTCACATGATCCTTCTTGCTGCTTTCTCCTCCTCAAATCACACTGACCTTTCCCTCTGGCTACTTATTCCACCATGGGTCTATTTGCAAATGGGATAAACTGAAAAGATTTTAATGATGCTAAAGAAAAGCAATGATGAGGAACAAAAGAAGTTTAGGTCTGAGTTAGGACCTATTGATATAAAACCGTTAGGTGGAACAGCCAAACTCGGCAAGAACCAGGCTGTAAGGGATCTACACACAGGAACAGCTTCACAAATCTCTCCATGGGCCACTAGCAGCTTAGCAACTGCATGCAATTATTTAGATGTATAGTTTATTCCTGCATAATTTATGCAGATCCATTTTCAGCTATTTTGCCCAAATACAAAATAATAGTTTCATGATTACAGCATCATCTGGGGATATCAAAGCATTCCACCATTATGATTCACGTCCCCATTAACGATAATGCACAAGACAAATGTGAATCTTTATTAGGTTAATTCTATTTTGCCCATTTTGCAGATGAGTAAGTGGGAGCACAGAAAGGTTAACTGATTTGCCCCAGGTCACAAAGCAAAATCTGGAAGCAAAAACAATGTGTGAGTATGGCCTAAAAACCATATACATTACAATTAAATAATGAGGTATCTAATAGCAAAGAAATTCTAAAAACAAGGGCTTCATACCACACCTAAGTATGGATTTCACAGGTAATCTTGCATTCCCCATAGATTTTAAACTCCTTGTAATCACTAAATAACTCTGAAGAATGAAAAAAAAAAAAAAGCCAAGAAAAAGCTTTCCTTTCACTCTCTAAAAAGCAAGACAGGAAAAAGTGCTGCTAAAGTTGCAGTAAAGACTAATGAACTGTCCTAAAGTGTCACTGATTGATTTGCAGCGCTTGCCCTATCTCAACTGTCCTTGAGAAAGAGAATGACACATAAAGCAAAGGTCTTTGGTCTACAGGAGGGTAAAACAAAAGGAAAGATTTGTTCTTTAAACAGCAAGGCTTTCCTGAGCTCTCTGTATTTGACTTATTAATAAGGTGGCTGTAATTAACTCAGTTTTAACTTAAGGGTCAGTAACATAAATAGTTAACTACTGCTTCTCCAATTAAGGGAGTTTATAATAAAAACCTGCATAACCAGAAAGACTGTAAAAAGCATTCTTTTTCTGGTGTAAAAGTATTTTCAACACAAGAGTTAAAAAACACGTTAAAGAAGCATCGTAAGCTAACAACAATCCACAAAAATGAAGATAGCTCATAGTTATGAAACAACCATTGTTTTCCATATTTATGTTTGTTTTTCCTTCAAGGATTGAAAGTTAAGCCAAGTTTCTATCCTCAGACATTATATGAGCACAAAGTTCAAATGAGTCCCCATGCTTCATATAACTGTAAAATAGTTAACTGTGCTCAGTTGTTTAGTTTAAGACTGAATTTGCAAAGTTTCATTCATGAGACTTTACAGTGCAGAAACTTCCACTGCTGAGTGAAAGTTAATATTTATGATGCATTAGAAGCAGAAAAACATAGGGAAACAGGCATTAACTCCTGCTATATTTAAACTATCTAAAGTTTCCCACTAGATCTGTGAGACACCGTCATTACTTGAATCAAATCTTTTGTTATGTAGAAGGGAAAAATTCCTGTGATAAGGAAAGTTCCTTCTTTTTGTCTCTCAGAATGCCATCCAGACCTAGTGGTGGTACCATGCTGAGAACTGACACATCCTTTTGCTGATTACATAGGTGACAGAAAACTTAGCAGCACAACAGAAAAGTCAAATATATTCCTTGACATGGGAATGAGGGAACCTGGTTCCCCTCTTTTCTAATGTTATCTTCACTTCCACCTATCCTGGGCTGCACCAAAAGAAGCATGACCAGCAGGTCAAAGGAGGTGATCCTGCCCCTCTACTCTGCTCTTGTGAGGCCTCACTTGGAGTATTGTATCCAGTTCTGGTGTCCTCAACATAAAAAGGACATGGAACTGCTGGAGCAAGTCCAGAGGAAGGCCACAAGGATGATAAGAGGGCTGGAGCACCTCCCGTATGAAGACAGGCTGAGAAGGTTGTGGCTGTTCAGCCGGGAGAAGAGAAGGCTGTGTGGAGACCCCACAACAGCCTTCCGGTATCTGAAGGGGGCCTACAAGGATGCTGGGGAGGGACTCTTCATTAGGGACTGTAGCGGTAGGACAAGGGGTAATGGGTTTAAGCTTAAACAGGGGAACTTTAGGTTAAATATAAGGAAGAAGTTCTTTACAGTGAGGGTGCTGAGGCACTGGAATAGGTTGCCCAAGGAAGTTGTGAATGCTCCAACCCTGGCAGTGTTCAAGGCCAGGTTGGACAGAGCCTTAGGCGACATAGTTTAGTGTGTGGTGTCCCTACTCATGGCAGGGGGTTGGAACTAGATGATCTGAAGGTCCTTTCCAACCCTAACTATTCTATGAAACCTTTGTAATGTACAAAGAATTAGATTCTCTAATTTCAGTTTTTCCACATTATTTTTATATGTATTTTCGTGGCTATCTGTTCAGCTATGTTGAGAACTCCTGTCCCTGTGTGGTGGCAAAATTAACACTGCTGACATGCCATCAATGCATTGCTGTATTCACTAGTTCTCAGGAGTTTGGTGCTGCAGACTGAGGTGGTAGAGAGCAGGACCCCTTGCAGTGGCATGTTTAAAAAGCTTTGTCTAAATGATTCTTGCAGAAAGCTCAGTCTTCTGTTTGAATAAATATATTCTTTTCCAGAGGGACTGGGTGTCAGCCAGATCTTATCCACACCATGATCAAAAGTTATTCCCTACTGACAAGCCAAGCATCAGCTGGCCGACTTTTTTTTGCTTATATCCAAAAATGAATTTTCAACAAAAAGACCCCTTGTCAACAGAGGAAGGGCTTTTTGTCATGAACTCCCAGAATAATAGTCTTATTCATCAGGAAGTACCAAGCAACTCAGCAATACGCTCCTGTACAGCCATGTTGTTTTTCTTGTATCTCATTTTCATATCTCAGATGAGTTCAATTTCCTCTGATTCACAGAATAGGGAGATCTACAACAAGGCAATAGCTTTCTATATTCCCACTTCCCTTTCTGCCTTAGCTAATCCACTCCTTTTAAAACTGCTCTCTTGCAATGAGTCCAATATTTGTTAGCTTTTGTTTTGTAGTGGAAATGCTAAAGGTCAATTATGTTTTCTATATACCTGGAAAATCCATTCACGCAATATATAAAAGACTGTGAACTTCCCCATCCCAATATATGTTTATGAATCTGCTGTGAAATTAGTGATGTTAGTAAGTTAGCTGGCTCAAACTTAAGACTAAAGTAAATAATCATCCTATTGCTTTTAAAATCAATAATAGCCCATTTCACCTCCAGGTTCTTTCACTAATAATTTCCTTGGAAGAAAGTTAGTTGCTAAGTGTAGTGTCAACATCAGCTCTAGAAACACTTCTGCTTGAATTATAAAAGTTCTATTGTCTTTAAAGAGTGGTGATCAAAACTGAAATATGAAGTGATTAAATTACATTAACATGATACATCCAGTAAGATAATTTTATTTAAAGTTCAAAGATAATTTTTAAAAGTAGAAAGAAATTATTCATTACACGTGGAGAGATAGAGGCTTAAAGACTAATGTGTATTCCTAGATTCTAGGAGATATATTCTCACTTCTTGCTACACAATGAACTGCAAAAAGGAATTTATCTGATTTCCTCTGGTTGAATATTTTTTATGAGAAGTATATGTCATCTACAGGAATACCAAACTAAAGGACCAAATTTTTGCAAAGCATATAGCCAGAAGCAGTAACACATATTTATTTCATCAATAAGTCAACTGTTATGCATTTCAGTGTGGAGCTGCAAGTGATAAAAACTATTGATTCCCCTACTCGAAGCTACAAATAAGTACAAACAATAACAAAAATGAAAGTATGCATGGTAGGTCCACACAATTTGATCATATGCAGTTAATAATGTCATTCATTCCATAATTTATCTAAAATGGAAGGCAGCTGATATACCTTACTTGAATTAATATAATTAGGTTTTTTCAATTTAATTTCACAGAAAAATAAAGTTACTGTTCAGCATGGAATAAATTGTAGTACTTTTGCTAGTTTTTAACCAAAAATTATGGACAATAATGTTCTTTTTAAAAACAGAATAAGAATAGTTATTTTTTCCAATAATAGCAACATTTGCTTTTTCAAAACATTATTCAGTCCAATTTGTATTTGCAGCTGTATATGACTCAAAACACTTTTTATCATAGCTCAGATTCAGTTCCAATGAGAATATATATCTATAAATGACATGAAGAGTTGTTCAAAATCGCCTGTCCTATTGTAAATCAAATGTATTTCCATACATTTCTGTCAAGCTACATACTAATATAATGAACCCTAAAGATTTTACCATTTCAATGACAAAAGGCATGAATCAAATATCTCACAGAAACAGGTTCTTGCAAAATTTGTTTTCCTCACTAAAAGTCATGCAAGAACTTATTACTATCAGAAGTCAAATATGGAAATATCCAGATACCTTCTCTTGACTTCTTTTCCTTTAGAGACTGATTGGACAAGGAATTTGGACTAGTTCTTACCTCTTTTCTCTTATTCAGTTCTTTCTTTACTTTGACGTACGTCTGACTCTAAGATGCAACTAGAATAACCAGATGTTCACTTTCATTAGTCCTTTTAGATAGATTTTATGGCAAACATAAAACAGTTACTGAAATTGAAGCGGATTTGATCTACACCGAGAATTTCATCTGAAATGTTCAGCAAAAACACTGTTTACAATTTTGTCCAGAATTTTTGCTTTATTGTCAGCTCTTCATTTGAAACACCTTTGCTAGAAGATTTACTGAGAAATAGAAAAGCTGAATATAGATTAAATAAGGAAAATGAGTTGTAAGTACAAACAAGGAAAGTCAAGTTTTTCAACAGCATAAACTGGTTAACAGGAGTTGTTAACAATTGATAGGCAGTTTGGTGTATCTTTGCAAGTTCTCTAAACCTGGGATTGTATATGCATACAAAAAAACCCAACATACAGAGTATGCCATTCTGGGTGAAAGAGTTGCATTTTTGTTCTTTGTTATACGTATGTTGGAAACATTATCATACTTTGGCATTTACTTCTATTTTCAAATGAAGGCACATGGATATTCAGCTCAGGGAGGAAAAATAGTTATATAGGTATAACTGAATCTAAATTTGTTATAATAATGTCAACATACATTTCATAGAAGCAATTCTGAATTAATCCTTAAAATGACCGTGTGTTTATGTATCCCTCTTACCCTGAAAAAAAAATTACTAAAACAGTATTCTACTTTGCATTATGGCACTGTATATAATAACAGTACAAGTAACATGCAAGTATCAAAGCACCTTTTGATAAGGTTTTCCTCACCGTGGTTATTTATGCTTGCAACAAGTTAGAAGACCACATTGTTATATGCTGGTGAAAGTATCCTATGGTCCTTGTTTAATTCCTAGAGAAACCTGTCAGAGGTAAAAGATGTGCTACAAAAGGGATAAAAAGTAAAGAACATGTCTATTATCAATTTAATGATAAGATAGACGTTCCCTTCAAAGTTTTTCCTGTTACGAAGCCTCACCAGTGAATAAAAGTATCTAATGTATTATTCAGATAAAGGCCTCTGAACCTTAGACAGAAGGAAATCCATACCGCCTTACACTGCTTTATTAAGTCTATATTAAGGGCTCCATTACTTTAAAGAAACTGTTTAAGTAACATTAAGGCTATGACCCAAACTGACAAAAGTAAGGAAATAGAAATAGCTGAATTTCCATCTTTAAAATATGCTGCTGGGGGGAAAGAAAAAGGAACAATGGAGTATGAGACCTTGCTTCTCATCATGGGCTGAGAGAAATATTTGGGGGAAAAAAAAAGCACCAGCCTGAGTCTTCATTCAACTTCAACTGAATCCAAATAAAAACTGTTTAAAGTTTGGCTCTCTTCCCATTACCTCACACCATGGGTCACTTGCGGATCAGGTAGCAAGTTTTCAAGCTGCTATAGGAATGCCAGACAATTCCTTCCTCCACTGCAACAGCAACTGTTAGAGTAAAGGACCCAATTACTGCTGTCAGGGCTATATGTAAAACATTGGTTTTCATGTGTTCTCTCCCCATATGATATACTAAAAAACCTCCAGAAAGTAAAAGATATCTCTCTATCTTCCTTTTTCTTTTAAACAGTGAGAATGTAGGAAAGAGAATGTAAGAGGAGAACAAGATCACCACCAAGACCAGTAGGTTGCAAAGTGGTCATCACTTTGCACACAAGAAAGTACAGGATAGAAAAACACCATTAGAAAACTATTTCTTACCTGTAGCTCTTAGCCCAGAGTTAAAATTAATTTACCTTTATACCATTATATCAGATGAATTCTAACATAATTTTAACAAGGAACAAGTTAATAAACTATAAACATCTGTTGTATAAATATTGCCTTTTAGGTTGTGTGGTTGGGGTGTTTTTTAGTGAAATTGTATTACTCATGCATGGCCTACATCCTTTGATCTCACCCAAAGGCCTGAAACACAGTTACATGCTATATCTCTGCTGTTGAAAGCATTGATATAGCCCCACAGTATCAGTATTTTAGTATGTGTTTAAAATCTTTACTAATAGAAGAAGTATATGAGTGCATGCTTGTGGCTAGAAAAGTCTCTGAATCTCTCAGCAGTTGAATGCTAGTTTTAGTCAAACTTTGGCTTTATTCTTGCAGCCTTACTTCTGCACCGACATCACATGCTGCCTTCAATTTGTTTACCTCTCATATTAAGGTTCCCCATCAGGTGAATAAGAAAAGCAGAAAAGCAATATAGTATTACCATAGAAAGCAAGACAGTCTGCATTAGACAGGATTCTCCAGGGGATCATACACACAAAGTCACTGCCTTTTCCATAATCAGATTACTTGTGTTGCAATGTTTTGTGATAAAAGAGTCTTACAAGAGATTAACTTTTTCTCTTGTTTCATGGCCTATCTAAAATATTCCGTACACTTAGCACACAAACATAACATTTTTTTTAACAAATCTGGGAACCAGTGTCATGAATGCTGAACAAAAATGCCCCTCTTGTTTAAATTCCTAGCTCTGCAAGTGAGTCTCAGCAAAGGTGGATAAAAAAATCAATTTCATTAGGCACTGGTGTTTAACTGTGGGAGTTACCAGTTGGACCAAACTTGGAAATAAATATATTGATAACCTCTCCAGTTCCTCAGATGAAGTCTCAGTGGCTTTCTGAAATGTAAATTTGGTCAAATCTAAATTTAAAACACAGATGGGGTAAATGGGTGAAAGTGAGCAAACTGCAGTATTTATGTAAGATCAGATTCAATGATCTATGGCCTTTTCTGGCCTTACACACTCTGATAAAAGTATATGATATCCAAACTGAGAGGGCATTGATTTGTGTAATTTCCACAGAAAATGATCATGAGATTATTTTTGACAAGAGATCCATTTTGACAAGACACTAATTTAAAAGGACAAATGGATAACAGGATATACTTAAAAGGTTCAAATTGAGCAAACAGACTCAAACAAAACAAAAATTAACCTCCCATGACGTGGCAAGCAGCTATCTTTCAGTTCTTGTCATTTCCGTTCTGATGGAAATAACACACTACATTATCTTTCCAGACTGTGGTGCTTGTGTTATTCGTATATTCGTTACAACTCAAGCCTTGCACAGGAAAAGAAAATCCCAGAGACTTATTTGTACAGACCCTGTCTCCATAGTTCCATGACGATGGGTGGAAACAGTCTTTGTTACCTCATCCTTGGCCGACTATTCTTTCAGTCCCACATCTGCAGGTCCCTTGGCAGTAAATGTTTGTGGTTCCTGCATGCCTCACCACTTGCTAGGGTTGTGGATAGTAGCCCTGTCTCTTTCCTAGTTCAAAGATACTGTTTTCTGGCAAGTATCTGCATGCATTACTGCTGTATATAATCTTTCCATCCCTAGAGAACCTCTTAACCACTCATTTCCTGAGGAAACTCGTTGGCCTTAGTCTTGCTTCCATTCCCAGTGGATCTTGTTTGGAGCCACATGGTCTCAGATACACATGCTCTCTTGAAGCTGCCAATGACAGTAATGAGTGATAAGACAAATTCTTAAATTAAACTCTGTTACTCTCTCACAGGGTGGACTTCTCTTCCCTCTTGCCACACAAAGCAAAAGGAAAAACAGGAGCTACCTATCTGCAAGAAAAGTAAATGACATGGCAAAACCCCAGAGAGCTCTGAATAGCACTTTTCCCTGACAACAATCAGCTACCCCAAACAAGAAGAAAATCATTATTTCTGTAACAGGTCTGATATTTGCATTTGCTATCACTTTTGAAGAGAACAAAATGTTAGATGGAATTTGAGGCCTTTCACAAAGACTCTTGTGCCTGACAAGCTAGTGAATCATCTGCATGAGAGTGTACCTCTGAACCACACAAGGTGCATCATTCTCAAAATGCAATTGGAAGACTCTCCAATATTTCACCAATATACATCATTACCAACACAGTTTAACTTTTCAGAGTCACTAGAAATCACCTAGTAGCTCTTTGTTTGATTCAATGTGTTGTTTACCCTGTCTCAGTATTTGTTTTTGCAAAATGGGAAAACTAGCTTTCTGCATATCTAAGTGTAATATTTAGTAAATGGAAGATCAATAAGTTAAATTGTTCTGCAAAAATGAAGAACAGCACTTCTAAGTAATCCCCATTCACAGCCTGTACCTGATAATATAACGATGGATTAATTCCTTTCCTTCTTCTTGAAGGAATCTTGCTCCTCTATCATATTAAATTGTTTTTTAGGGAAAATATTCTTGCTCTATCTGCATAGTGCATTTTATACTGCAAAAGGCAAAATTTAACCTTAAAACTGGGACTTCTGTGCAAAATACGGGCTGCTTGCTTGACCTGGCAAGATAACATCTGGATCTCCATCTTGTTGACAGAGCAGGTGTAAAGACTCATCATGCAAAGTGCTGTTAACCTGTGAAAAAATCAGGCCTATATTAACATTTAAGAGTAAAGGTTGTCCTCTTGCAGGTTGTACAACAATATATACTCACACATATACGTACAAACACAGTCTCATAGGTCTCTATATATGAATACACACACAAATAAATGGCTGACAGCTGGATACAAATGCAAAAATATGTCTCAGGCTGGGACACTTTGAATTATCTCTAACACGTACAATGCAAACCATCTATTTGAAATGCCACAAAGGGAATTTTCTCCCAGGATGCATTCTTGTATGCTAAAATTCAACTAACACTGGACTTCTTTTTGCAAAAATAAATGTTAAAAAGACTGGGTTTCAAATGTAAGTGCTGACAGGCCTTTAACTATCGCAGCTTGAATAGTATTGCCACTGTATATTAACAACTGTAGTCATAAGATCTCAACATTTCTCCCCTTCCCATCTTTCCCCGGAGCTGCTCAAAAAGCTAAGCCCCTTTTCACATTCTTAATAAATAAAAAAAAAAAAAAAAAAAAAAAAAAAAAAAAAAAAAAAAAAAAAAAAAAAAAAAAAAAAAAAAAAAAAAAGACTTAAAAGTTCGGCTGGATTTTCTTCTGGTTTCCTAATGAGCTTAACATCTCATAAGACGCCTTTGGTAAAGGAGAAAATCTTTTCAAAAAGACCCC
>NW_009926001.1:61249-69566 GCF_000696875.1 Nestor notabilis | reverse complement strand
GACAGTACAATCTTCTGAAGTAACATCAGAAAACCATAAGGGTGACATCCAAGCCACCTGAGCTGGTGATACAAGCTCTGTAACCAATAGATTTCTATCCCCTCTTTACTCCACATTTTCTAGCAACATCGTTCTTTAGAATAGGGTCAAAAGAAAAAATTCTGTTTAGTTGTTTAAAGGAAACAAATAACTTTTTCATCAGATCTCTGTTAGAGCTTGGCCAACGTCAAAGTATACTGTCATTTAATTCATCATAAAAGACCCAAAGTAGCTGCCTTTTAATAAAACAGAAGATCACAAAGTTACATACTTTCATGTCTCCTTGAGTATGCATGAAAAATGGTACGACCTATCTCTTGGTTGTTTTTTGGGGTTTTTTTGCTGTTAGATAACAGAAACTAATCTCACAATAAACTTCAATCCTGCACTGTGGCAAAAAAGTAAGAAGCAGCAACCACTACATGTGCAACATCTGTGAAAAAGGAATACCGTCTTGAATGCAGTGACTGTCTATTACAGCTGTATGTGGAATCTGAACATGTAAAAAAGTTACTTACATAGTTGCCATTGCTCATATGAGTTGCCTGATGGAAAACAGTGGGGGCTACCTCAGTGTTTGGATTATTTATGTGTCAGAACAGCTACAAAACTGGATCTTACTATGTGCAGTATCAGGTATATATAAAAATTTATCTTTTGCTGCTTCTGTTACAATCTGCTGGCACTACAATACAGCAATTGTGGCATTCTCTAGTTACACAAAGAGGTTATGTTGCTGGGTTGGAATCAAATTCCGCCATTTGTTTTTGTGACAGAAATCCATAAGAAGTGTGTAGACTTCAAAGGGGTTAATCATAGATTACACCTGAATGAACAAGCCAAGTAACTCAACAATGCTCAGTTTGAAAGCTTCTCATTTTCTAAATTTCTATAATGTCCACTATAGTTGCTCTAATCCCATAACTTATGGAGCATCTATTGTGAAATAAGTCATTAACAATAATTTCAATGTACCTGAGAGCCTATTTAACCTCCCCCCCCCCCCCCCACCAAAACAGCACACCAGACCAAACTGCATGAAAAAGGCAGGTTTCCTAACACCCTGAGTTCCCGTGTGTACAAGTCCTCCTTCTTGGCATAATTCAACATAAATGAAGTTGGGATGCATGGTTGGAATAGGGGAAAGTCCAGCAGGATGAACTTCTGGAACAAGAACTTCCCATAGTCCTTGGATTTGATCTGGCAGTTGATTGTCTCCAGAGGTGGGAATTAATTCTGCCCCCAGGTCGGTTTAATCTGCTTATGAGAAGAAACCTTCAATTATGATAAACTCTGCTAAATTATTTATGCTATCTCCATGATCTAATGAAGCTTTATTCAGTAAGACCTTTGTCTCAGGCTCAGGCAGGGAATGGTACGGGGCAACTGATCCTGAAACTCCAGTAATTGTAGACTTCTGGAGCAGAAGCACTAAACAGGCTGGTTCAAATTTATTCTTAAAAAATTCTGTTGATTTCAGAGGAATTAACATAAGAAGGAATCTGGCCCATAAAACCTAATTCTGTCCTGTTTTATGCTAAGTATGGTCTCAGAGAGGCAACTGAGTCTTCTGGGGCATCTTTTCAGTTCCTGAGGTAGACTGCAGGAAGTCCTACAGTCGTGCAATTCTCACATAACCTTTATTGTCTTATTTTTAACTGGCTGCTGTAAGCTGTAAAAATGAATTTGTAAAAAAAAAATCCCCAAACCCACAAGACTGGTGCTGTGGGATATCCAGCCTTAGAACCCGACCCAATAAAAAATATATATGTACATTCAACTTCCACACCATTAAAGCCAGACTTTTCTTTTAACAAAACCTGGCCCTCAGTTGCAGTCAATACCATACAGACACATTTAGAGAGTAACAAAATCTCACAGGAAATTCCTTATATAAAGAGATGCAGAAATGAAAATACCATGCAGGTCACAGTCATTGGCACATAATGGTACAGTTAAGCTGTTCATTTCTAATTAGGCCTGTGATCAGAAAATAGCCAATTTTGCTTTCTGCTTCTTGGTGTGTTCAACAATTTTGTCAGCCAAAAACTGTTAGCTGCTGAATTTTTAACGATCCTTTATTGGATAATAAGGTTTTGTTTTCATTTCTCTCAAACTGCTGGAGACTCCGTTAACAATTATATTGGGGAAAAGGTTTCCACAGTAGGTGGGCCCCACAGTCTGTCTAAACCATGGATTAGCACTATAGAAAAAAATAAAAAAGGAGAGGAAAAAAAACAAAGAACACTTAAGAAAGGCAGGTTTGATTTTGGGTGTGTACAGAATTAGGTTACTTCATTGCATAAATTATGCAAAGGAAATTAATATATTCAGTACAATGAAACCTATATGAATATGCTACTCTCTGGGTTGGCAAGATCCAGACACCTAGCTGAAGTAGTCTTTAATTAATGGTCAAATAAAACTCTGCTTGCTACTTCAGGAATAATACGATGTTTTGACAGTAGAGCTTGTCAAGTCCCTAGCAGGTGCATGTCTGGCTCAAAAGCTCCCTCTGTTCTACTATGATGTTTTAGTGACCTGTTCTAAGGATAAGGTCCTTCTGGTTTACATCAGGATTTGTTCAAACTGAACTCAAAAATATGCTCCTCATCACCTCAGGAGTGCCTCCTCTTCAAACCAAATCAATTTTTTCCCTCCTCCTTTTCATTTCTAAGGCAAAAGAGGGGTTTCTTAGTGGCTCAACAAGCTACATTTCTTTATGTTGTTTGTTCCAGAAGACACTTTGCGGTCTGTGGATAATCATTAGTTTGGTCTCACATATCACCCAACGTCAGTTTGGGATCTTTGACATGGCACATCAAGAAAGAATGTCTGTTTTGGACTTATGCCTGAGTGCTGAAATTTTAAAGTAATTGGTACCTGAATGATTCTCGGGTTGGAGAGACAAAGTCAGTGACTGCAGAAAGAAAGAGGAAAAAAATAAGATAATTTGAAGCAAGAAAGAAAGTTCAAATGCACTGAAAATAGGGACAGTGCAAGCCATGTGCTGTGGTTTAACTGCAGTTGGCAACTAAGCCCCACACAGCTGCTCACTCATTCCGCCCATGTTGGGATAGGGGAAAGAATCAGATGAGTAAAAGTGAGAAAACTTGTGGATCGACATAAAGACAGATTAACAGGTAAAGCAAAAGCTATTCACACAAGCAAAGCAAAACAAGGAATTTGCTCACCACTTCTATCCACAGGCAGGTGTTCAGCCATGTCCAGCAAAGCAGGACTCCGTCACATATAACAGTTTCCTGGGAAGATGAACGCTGTCACTCCAAACATCCCTCCCTTCCTCTTTCTTCCCCCACCTTTACATGCTGAGCATGACATCATATGATGTGAAATATCCCTGTGGTCAGTTGGGGTCAGCTGTCCCAGCTGTGTCCCCTCTCAACATCTTGTGCACCCCTAGCCTGGTCACTGCTGGAGTGGTTTGAGGTGCAGGAAAGGCCTTGGCTCTGCATAAGAACTGCTCAGCAATAGCTAAAACGTTAGTGTACTATCCACACTGTTTCCAACACAAATCCAAACTATTGACTAGCTACTGTGAAGAAAATTAACTATCCCAGCCAAAACCAGAACACTATAGGGGAAAAAAAAAAAAAAAAAAAAAAGTATCTAAATTTAAAAAAAAATGGGTTTACAGCAGAATTGTATTAAAAAGCCTCCAAATCTGCACAGGTAGGAATGTAGACATAATGTATGAAGGGTTCATTACACCACCTAATTTCTGAAAAGACTCCTTGTCACTTTGCATTAAAAACTCAATATAGCTCTTTTAACTTTATCAAACTTTAACAATTTCCTATATGGGTATGAAAATGAAGGATGAGATGAAACAAAAAATCCAGCCACACCAGGCCAACTATTTTCCTGCATATAAAAAATTACCTGGTGACCTTTTCTTCCTTTCAGAGATTCTGAAGCAGAGATGTAAAATTCAGCATCACAATTGACCTTTTTGACAAGGACATGATTTCTGTTGCAACACCTGGACAAACACAGCCAAGTCTCTGAAAAAAATCTCTATTTACCTACATTCATTTCACCTTTTCATCAGCCAAAATTTCTTCAGATTTCAACCCACAAAGCATCCTCAGACTTTCACACTTTCTAGAGATAGTGTATTCTGACACTCCCCAGAGTTGATATCCTATTTGTATTGGACTGCATGTTGCAAAGATAAATTAATTTTTATTAATCTTTGAAATATTATCACAGTCACAACAATATGAAAAAAGTATATGAGGAAAAACTCTTCTGAGGGAGTGAGGTTTAAATAAAGTATATGGAGTAAGGCACTAGGTCACAGTCTGAATAATTAGAAGGACACTTGGAAAAAAAAATCATTATATAGAAATATTTATTTAAATGATGCACATGCACCAGAAAAAAGGATGGAATTACAGACAGCTTTAAATCTGTTTTCATTTTTTAATTTACAGTTTTTTACAGTACTAAACATCTGTAAAATACAGCTTGATACATTTGGTGCATTTATACAAGAAAAGTGAAAGTAATTGTGTATGCAGAATCAATACACGTATACAGGTACATAAGGGCACACACAGATATAAAAATTAAATGAAGTAGAAATGGTGATGCAATATAAATTGTGTCTACCTCTGTGAACTGTGAAAGCCATTCCATCTGGTGTGTACTGACTAGGTCACATTCAGCTTAACTTCACAGTCTGCCCAAATGCATTTCCTTGGATGGTAGAGCCCACCAAACTGACTCCAAAGTGACAGATGAAAAGAAGTTGTGCTGTCTTGACACAGTCAGTAAAGCGGATTCACCCAAATAGCTGCAGAATAAGGTAACAGAAATGCTTGAAAGCTTTAAGCTACAAGATGTGATGCTGTTTTCTGTGAAAGATGTGTCGCGGGTTTTGGTGCTTATATTTGAATCAACTCAATATTATAGTTAACAGAAAGTCTCCCTAAGGAATCAAAAAACAGAGGGTATGTCTGCTGAAGAGTTGTATTTAGCCTTCTATATAGTCAGGAAATTGAGATGACCCAGGATCGCCTTCCCAACGGACTGAGATTTTTTCACTTCTTGATTGTACTAGTCCAGATTCTTTCAAGTCTTGGATTTCTTCAGCTCACGCTTCACCTGCTTTACCAGGGTAAACTTTTCTATCTGTGTTTTGCTCTCACCATGCTACCTTAATAGGCTGCTAAGCCTGAAGCTCCAGATGCAATGAGCACAGTGAAATCAATGGAAAATATCTGTGTGCACCAAAGGCCAGATTTTGATCCATTGTGTTCAAGCAGAATGATCCTCATTAACCTAACAGATAAAGGCAGCAATGAGCGACACTTCTGTAATATCCATGAAATCACTATTTCATGATACCAGTGAGAGCCCAGGGAGGAGGATTCTTGGTTGCAATAATTAATAATTTACAAAAAGCTTTAACTAAGCAAGACATTGCCCACCTGGAAATTGGAATGAAAGGATATTAATGAAGCTGCAATGCAGATGGTCATGTTGAAGCTGATGAAGAATTTATTAGGAAGACAGCCATCAGAGGCTGTGTAGTATATGAAGCATAAAACTGTTATAACTAATGACAGCAAGTAGTTTAGGCAAGTAATGGACAGCACAGCTACAAAAGGGAACATGGAGATATATTATTTAGTAGTAAAGTTCTCATAAAAATGTGAAATATGAAGTAGAAAGATTAATATGATTGCACAAGCCATCTTAAATATCCATGCCGAACTTCTGCCTTTTGAAAGAAGTAGACTGAATTTATGCCCAAGCAGCAACATGTAAGTCACAGCACTTATTTACATAGTTTATGCAAACTACTACAGATCTATGGGTTTAATTTATTGAAATAATGTTTGAAAGTGGTTTAATTTATTGCATTAGCAATAGAGCAGATGCTATATTTCTACCTGCCAAGTAATCCAAGAAGTGTAGGTCAGGTTATCAATCATCATATCTTACTCCAGAAGATCCAGGGACCTGCAGGTTAGTGGCTGCTCTGTTTTACTAATTTCAGTCTTCCCTGAGACTGAGTAATGATCCTTTCTTTACACCTCCACTGTTGGAATTAATCATTGAACAAAACCTGGGTGAAAGGGTTGGCTGCAGAAGACAACACAAATATAAATACTGCTTAAGACAATTTTTGTCTATCATTTTGCATGCAATTGAAGCTAGATTTTTTTATTATTATTATTAAACCATCTCTTCTATGGTTTTCTTTTAGTAGTAGAAAGCTGAAGAAGAATTTTAGATTATGAAGAGGAGATAAGTAGAGGGAAATTAGTGAGGATTCTGGGCTATTTTTAAAAGCTATTTCAGCCTGCTTTTCTCTCACACATCTGAATTCATAATACATTAGGAAATGTGTCTTTAATGCATACTTTGATCAAGCCACCTAATTAGAGGAAGCCATTCTTTTTTCCAATTATTTTTAAAATGTATGAATTCTTATTCCAGACCAAAACTAATATACTTGAATGTGAATTTTCTGTCCAAAGTAAAAGCCTGCTCTAGTGCAGATACTCTGTAATATAAATTACACTGCAAATTACTACACTTCAGTCCACAATACAGGTTTGTCCTTCTTCCCAGATTAAAAAGGAAAAAACACTCTAAAATATTCTTGATGGTATCAAAAAAGAGGATTTTCATGTATTTTCCCATATTTATTCATAATACTTTAACAGAATTATAGTAATGTGAGATTGGCATGAAGTAAAACACAAAAGGATTTTCTTGAGAATATTGACCTGATCATTCATCTAGAAGAACAGCTATTTTCTCAGATGCTCTTTTATTTATTGAGGCTTTAATTATTTTTAGTGCCATAACATTTTTCTATAAAGTGGTACTTCTGGAAATGCCAACAGTACTGGGAAACACTGCTTGCATCTCTGTTTTGACGAGATGATTTTGGAAAGAAGCAGATGTTGAACTGACTTTTTTTGGCTAAGACAGTAACTGGGAAAAAATTTGGGATGTGAAAGATGCTTTCTATCCGAGTTTTTTCAGTCGTCCATTGCAATGTGGAGAGTTAAAATGGAGATGCCAACACTGAAGGTAAACCCTATCTCCAGAGCACTCAGCCTCTTAAACCAGCACTTAAATAGTGAATAAAAAATACACATACACACACACACACACACGTATTCAGATAAATAAAATCAGCTTCTAGTAGATTTTCTTTTTTTCTTTCCTGGAGGGCACTGACAGCTCTGCATGGTAAAGATAGGGACCTAAGAATTGTAGCTTGCATTCAGAAACATAAGCTCTGCCTACAAATAGAGGTAATAGACATTCATAATGGTGGTTATAGAATGAATACATCCTGAATCACAGTCTACAGACTACCCCATGTGTGTTTTTTTAAAGAAATGGAAAAACTACATTGACAGTCATTTGCATAAATCAGAGACACACGGAATGAAATATAAAGTGTTATTTTGATATGTCAGTAATAATTCCATATTTGCAAATTCTGTGTCACTCACTATTGAGTGACTTATAAAATCTTCTAATGGGTAGTAGCATGAACCAGTGTATAACTTTTGGTGCTTTGGGGCACATGTTTACAAATCACTTAATAGATGATATGAGGAATATTCCATGTTCCTTTTAAACCATTTCTTTTCTTTACTTCTTTATCTCTCTTTCTTGCTTTCAGAGAAGGAAAATATTAGAAAAATTAACCTACAGAGTGGATAATTTTCTTTTTCCATAGTGCACTGAATTATTCTGCTACCTGGATGTAGTTTGTCATATTTAGTAGAGGGGTTTTTTTTTAAATCATAAATGGATAAAATAGTTCATTTAACTGTTACTGGAATTTTGCACTTTCCCCGTGTGAGTGGTTCTGCTGGCTTTATAATACTGTTTTGGCCAGTTGAAATCTCATGAGTTATGAGTGTTATTTCCTTACAATTGCACATATTTTCCATATTTCACACAAACCAATTATTTATCACACACATATACATGTGTTTCAAATTATTTTTAAATTAGTTCCTTCCTATTTTATACAGTTTTTAAATTACTCTCAGTGTTCTGAATCTTAAAATAAATGATCTATTCAGCACTTATTAATGTTTTTCAAAATTTCATGGAATAGCTGCTGGTTTGTTTATGAAGAACACACTTTCTCACCTATGCATCATATCCTCTTGCACCAAGGGATACTTGGCAGTGGGTTCTTCCTTTCTCTCCTATGAATGGTTTAGAGCCTGTCCAGTATGGTAGAAATTAGGAACACCTGAGATTCAAGGCA
>NW_009926001.1:0-61212 GCF_000696875.1 Nestor notabilis | reverse complement strand
GAAAGAGTGAATAGTTCCACATGTCAATCATGTAAACAATGGGCATAAGAGAAAGGTAATGCATGAGTGTCCATGTGACACCATAAGGTGATGTTCAAGATATAATATATTAAAAATATTTTAATATAATTTATATACAATGTTTTATATAATACTTATATATTGCATATTTCGATTGTATATATTGTTTCAATATAAAAATACATGTGTCTAGCTAGCTAGCATTTGCAGAGTTCTATGTATGTCCATAGCATCTCCTGCTGTTTTTTAACAAACTCCCTGTAATTGGTCACCAGTAAGAAGTTGTGCTCAGTATGAGAGGAAGCCAATGCTATAAACAGAATGGTTATTACTTTTTTGGTTTGTGATATGTCACTTCTGTAGATTCTACCTCGTGTTGCATTGAACCTAACTGCTGTGACACTACATCACAAATTCATACCTATTTTTCTCTACACTATCATTCGTGATCCCTTTTGCAGTGTTATTGCTGTCCAGGTTTCACTGTCTCTGCAAAAATTTGAGTTTTGAATTATATTTCCTCCAGACAGATAAATGTTGAGATTTTTTTTTCCACATTGAATTTCATTTACTTCTTCTGTCTATATTTTAACCCCCCTAGCTTCACTTTCTTTTTTTTTTTTTCCTCCAGTAGTGATTAGAACACTGTCAAATTCAATACTGTCAACGAATTGCATGAATAGGACTATTAACCAACTTGAAAATATGAGGGATATTAAATGAAGTAGAAGTTAAAACCAGTTCCTGTTGTCCTTTACTACACTCCTCCCTTTTCAGTCTACAGTAGCTTATGTTTTTTTCTTGCTTTATGGTTCTGCAGTCACATTTCAGGCTGTGGATTAATTAGGAGAAGACCACTTCATGAGACATTGTGTCAGAGGTTTAACTAGAATTCAGACTCCTACTGCTTTTCTTTCAGCCATCCATTTTACATGCAGTAAAAGTTACCATCATCTATCAAGATATCTTCAAAATTTTCTTGCTGCTCTAGATCTTCAGGTTCCTGCGGGTCAGGCTACACCTCTACTGTTTCCAATGAGGAAAGTACTGCTTCTGTAGCACACCAAATATAAACTATTCATGGAGTCAAAATATTTTTGAATCACTTTTCCTTGTTAGTGGAGAAAATTATTTTGTTCCTCTTCCAGAAGCAGCTTTTCTAAGTTGCAGGTAATGAGATAATGCAGAAAAGTTTGGTTTGGTTTGGTTTAGTTTGGTTTAGTTTGGTTTAGTTTGGTTTGGTTTGGTTTGGTTTGCTTTGGTTTGGTTTGGTTTGCTTTGGTTTGGTTGTGTCTGCCTGCATACATGGTTTGAATGAAGTTGACTTGAGAAGTAAGAGAAGACCTGCTCTCTGGAATAAGCTAATTACAAGTGAGATTTTCTCTCATTATTTCTCCAATCATATTCTGGGATATGGAGAGAATCTTCAGAAAACAGTTGCCAAAATCACTATTCTTTTTTTCTTTTTGAATTTGCTTTGTTTTCTCTGTGGTTTTTTGGTGATCACCGAGATTTCCATGTCCTAAAAAAATAGCTGTCTGTGCCAGAGTAAATGAATTTCCTAGTTGCCTTCCTATCAGTTGGCCGGAATAACCTGCAAATGTTCCACTTTTCCAAGTATTTTTTATTCTGGTCTTTATCAATGTACACTTGAAAATGTCATTATCTGCTACCTAAATAAGCTTTATTTTGTATGCCTCTTGCTTAACAAAGATATTTCAAAGCATAACTGGATTTCAACAGTGTTTAACTATTACTGAAGTCGTATTCTCTCTCTTTTTCTAAATTATACATTTTCTTTCCAGGATTTTTCTTCTTAAAAGAAAAAGAAATAGAATTAAATCCTTTTCTTAACTACTTTGGCATACAAGAGGTAACACAGGTTAATTTTAATTAGCCCTATTTTACTTCTAAAAACTTCATTTTTTCTGTGTACTCTCATAAATTTGGGTTCATTCTTCTTTTCTAATTTTGCATTCTGGAAAAAAAAAAGTTTCATGCTATTGACAGTTCCTTTGAAAAATGACAAGTATGTCCATTTCTTCTTCCTTGCATTCTTTCATAAATATAAATTATGTTGATCCTCAGCTAAAGTATAATTTAAATGAGCTGCTCTGAAAGATGGGAGGGCATCCTAATGGACATCAAGTCCTAGCAAATATCCTACAGGTTGTAATTAGACAATACTTTCCTTTTTCCTTCACTAGAGGAAAAGAGTCACAGGCCTGTTCATGTGCTCATGTTTTAGTCACAGAAAACTTTTACTGAGGTAGCAGAAATTAGGGGGAAGTAAATGTTGATTAAAGATTTTAACACATGGACATAGATTTCTTAATTTCTTCTATTAAATGATTCCTGAACTGTGTTACTTTTTATGTCTTAAGAATCTGTTGGCTTAATAGTAATTGGAATTGAGAAGACAATTATTCAAAATTTGTGCTATTCTTACATTCTTTTTTTTTACTTTTCTAAAGATATTTTAAAAAAATTAAGATTAATAGATTAATTCTCCTTTATTTAATTTATCTATTTTATTAGCAGATTGCTGTCCTCTTGCCCTTCAAATATGTTTAAAATCAGTTTCTGTGAGCTATAGCCATCAAAGACTTTTTCCTTCTTTCTCCATAATTCTGAGAAACCTGTAACCAATATCTGTGCTTTTTCTAAATTTTTCCAAATCCAATAGATTTCACAACAATGTTCTTCATTATCCAATTGTAATTCACTAACTTCATACATATGCTAACTCCAAATTTATGGTGTCCTTTTTTACTTTGAGTTACGAATTTAAATGTTTATTATAATAGTCCCTTTACAAGAACCACCATTCTAGGCATCAATTAGTCCTACTTGTACTAATAAAGCACTACAGACAATACCTAATTATTTATACAAATAACTATAGATAAATTCTATCACTTCTGTATTCCCAGCTTTTGTTTATTGTGCTTCCTTTATACCCCTGATGATACTTAAATACAATAATTTTCTATTTCATAAAGACTTAATCCTCTATTTTATTTTAAAATTAAATGACAGGCCATACATGTAGTTGTAAGATAGACCCACTATAAAGCAGCGGATGCATTATAGAAACTTAAGAACAGAGTGATTGCATGAACAAGATTCAGCTCAGAATAGCTGAAGATAAGAAACAAGATAAAGGCAGTTTATATTGCTTGTTATGTCTGAAAGGGACCCAAGACAGAGAAGGTGAATCATGTTAACAATAGGGAGCTTACCTAGTCTTGCCCTCAAGGTGGCAAACCACCTTATCACTAAAGAGAAAGAAACTAGCTAAAAAAAAAAGAGGGGGGTGGAGGAGTTGGGAGAAAGAGGTGGAAGGAAAAAATAGGAAGGATAAAATAGGAGTAGAATAGCAAAGATATAATCTTGCTTTTGTTATCAGATGTGGAGTCTATGTGAGTTTGTAAGATGCTGAATTCTCTTTAATTATCATTGTAGGATAGGGTAACATTGAACAAGTGGTGAAGGTTATCAGTGTTATACTGACAATGTTTGGAGCAAAGGATCTCAAAAAATTCCCAAATTACCATGAAATTATAAGAGCAATTTAGCTAAAATATGGTCTAGAAGGAATCAAATAAATAAAAAAAACAAAGAAAAAAAAACCCAAAACAAACAAAAAACCCCAAACCAAACAAAAAAAACACCACAAACCTCACCTCTCTGGAAATACTCACCACATGATTACAGTCAGTAGCTTTCTGCCTAAACAGTGTGGATGAGAGAGAAGGCAAATGTTTAACATAAGTCCCTTAAATTTTTAAAAGTTAAATTGTGAAAAAGCCAGAAGGGGTTTTTCTATTACTGCTGGTCCAAAAAACCACCCAAAACCAGGAAGTTCTGTATTAGCCTTAAGAAATTAAAACTCAAGGTAAACTGCACAAAACCCTTCTTTCAATAAAATATATAGGCATTACTCACAGAATTGGTTTTGCTAAGATAAATCAATACTGAAATACTTCACTTTTAGAAAACACAGGTAATCAATGTAAAGATACACAGAATTTTATAGTTGAACAACCTAAGCATAGAAATAATTCAAATAATTAAAAAGCAGCCTGTCATAAGACATGTCATATTGGAAGGAAACTGACTGTCCATCAGCAGTGTATATAGAGATAAAATATCTCAGGATGCATGACATATATATGACTGTGATGTGTCCATCATAGTGTTCACACGATCTTAGCCAGCTTTAGAAGGGATGTTAAGATGAGAAAGCATCATCAGTCATCTATTCTGATTTCCTGCATGATAAAGGACTAGCATTTTCAAAGCGCATACATAATTTAGAAACATATAGACTGTGGGGTTCTCGTTAGATGCCCAACTCCCACTGATTCCACATTTGATAAATGACATTGAGTATCTTAAATCTCTGAGGTCCAGATCCTCAAAGGCACTTTGGAAGCTAATTCCCCCTACAATCAAAGAAAATCAAATGCCTAAATGTCTTTGAGGGCCTGGGCCTAACCCATTTTTGAAAAATTTGCCCTTTATGTCTCTCTTGATAAAGATAGGTGCAGTTAGATGAGGGGCCATTTTCATTTTCCCTCATAAGGAGGTGATAATGCAGACACTTGTCTTTAAGCATTCATCCAGGAAGTGGATGACTTGGAATCAGCCCTCTCCTCTGTCTGAGGATATTCTAATTACATCTTCTACCTCCCAAGAGGATGCCCTAAGCAGTACTCTATGCTAAGCTATATCTCTGTTCAGGAGAGGGTGCCTTATCCACTGTCTTTTGCACAGCTGCCCTAACATGAAAGAGAGAGAGCTCAAGATTCACTGGGCCAGAAAGAGAAAACAAGCAGAAGAGTGGCACACATTTGGAGAAAGAGACAATATGGATCCTGGTCCTTGCCTGAGTTCATTCCTCATCTATACTACTGGTATACTATGGCAAATAGTGTATGTGAGAGCAGGAATCCTACCTGCTCCCAGCTGCCGGGGTAATGCCTCAGCCATTGGGCTGCTCTATATAAAGGAGAACTATCATCCACACTAGAACCAGCACAGTCACAGGGATCCTCTCTGCTCCTTTTTTCACATGTACAGCCTGTTCTTTCTCTGAAAGAGAGAACTTTAACACCTGTTTTCAGGGGAGGTTAAGAATCCATGCATTCCAAGTAGGAGATCTGAACAAGGTTCCTAACTCTTAAGGACAGGTAAAAATGTACTTTTTCTCACAAGATATTTTTCATTGTCTACTGTCAGCTGTTGTGAACTTCAGAGGTGGTTCCTTGCTAAATTAATCAACTTTTTAATTCCCATTCCGAGGGAATGGAAATACTTCCAACAGCCTACACAAGGTGCACAAGTACCAAACAATGGAACCCTGGGCTCCATTCTACGATAGCACGTGTGGGCATGGCTGACATTGTACTTGGCTTTTGAAATATCTAAATCCATTGTTGGATTCATTTGTAAGACACTACATAACATAGCTGCTCTTTTCAAAAGTGACCAGACTCAGAGAGAAAAATGTGGGAATTAAGAATTCTTGGATAATCCTGAAATGAAGTTAAGATAAACAGCTATCACTGCTGGGGTGCAGACGACAACTCTTCAAAGGTACAAGAGTATTAGTACTCTTTAAAAACCTTTCCTACAGCTATCCCAAAATGTAAATACACCTTGTCTCCTATGTAATGCATTCCCCTCTGTGATCAGGAGAAACAAGAGAAAAAGCAAACAAGCTATAGAATGTTCTGATTAATAAAAATCTAGATGGGAAGCTCCTGCATGGTTTTCCTTCTGCCAGAATAGCACTAACATACTCTGTTTAGAAAAATCAACAGTAGGCTTTAGGCAAGACATATAAGAGGGCCACAGTAGGCCTGACCCTACAGTTATCCTATGATTTATAGTCTTCTAACAGCAATGTACTGTATTTGACACTGGCTAAGGGGTTAATCAGTTCTGAGCATTGGCTTGGTAATAGGGTCCTGCCCTCAGGGTCTATTCAATCAATCAGAGTTGTCCAATGCTGTAATGCCTCAGTTCTGTGTGTAGGCAGATGAGTGTGATGTCGTTCAGCTTCCTGGAGGTATATGAGCTTTGAGAAGCTTAGTGGAAATTCCACCTAGATCAGGGCTGTCAGGCTTGCTCCACGGAGAGCACTGAGGATAAGAAGTGAGGTGATGATGTTGAAACAGGGGTCACCATCTTCTCTGAGGGCAGCCTGGAGCCTTGGACCTACTGAGAATAGGAAGCTATAGCCATTTTGAAGAACGAAAATGCTTGGCCACATCCTCTCTAGAAGGAATTATTCTTCAGACCTTGTTGGATAAGAAATTTCTCATTTTGAAGCATACAAAGGAAAATAACCATTAAGTTGAATACATTTCTCCTAAAAAAAAAATTACCAAAAAATCCAGGTGGCATAAGCTCAGGAGGAAAGGGAATCCAAGATATGTCTGTAGAGTGTATGGTAGACTAGATAAAACATTCATATGCATAAAGGGAGATTAGGTCAGAAACTAGAAGAAACTAGCTTGAGCGTCTGGTGTTCTGCTGCACAACATGACACCTAGCTTGTAAAAAATAATTCTCAACCTATCAGTTCGGTGCAACATTTTAAGCAGTTTCTAAAACAACTAGGGCTGGATAGTTGAATACAACTAGATTGTGTTGCTAGGTACATTACTCTCTTGTGTGCTGTTACTTCAGAAACTGGTATGCATCAACCTTTCAAGACCAGTGGTCTACCTGGGCTTATGGATGCCTTTTACCCTGAATATAAGGGTAATTTCCAGCAACACCAGGTATTTGCAATGCTGGAGGTCCTTCCATCAACCACCTCTTCCAGATGACCTCCCAGAATAGCTAGTACTCATGAGTACCCCCAAAACACACACATTCGTATAAAACTGGCTATGCTTACAATACAATGCATTCAGACAGTGTGCACATTGTCCAAAACAGCCTGGCTACTGTAGAGAAGCAAGATGTTTCTGATGTAGCAGTGAAGGTCAGGGCTCCAACAAAGCAAGGAGGGAGGGCTCTTTACTTAAACCTTTTGTTAATCATTCACAAGAATATCTGAAGAAAAATAATAGCTCTCTAAAGACAGCGTTCTTTCTTTATCTTAATTACATTTCTGTATGAGAGTACCCAGAAGTAGGTATCAAAGGAAAACTAAAGGAGCTTTCTGCAGTAATAGTACGTATGTGTGAGGTCAAGAGTTTTTCAAAAGGCTTCTGAAATACTCTCTGAGCAGGGGAGGAGTGGAAATGTGATCCTTCTCTCTGGGTGGTAAATAGGAGGTGTAGGAAATTGTGTGTATGCATCTGGGGGATGGGGGATAAACGTTTCTGTTTAGACCTCAGCAGTGCTTTCAGCAGCCACTATTTCAAAACATAAATGGAACCACATTTGACACAACTGCATTTGCTCTTTCTTTTCAATGACAAAAGATGACATCATTTACTTCGGTCAAAGTAGTGTTGATGATAGAAAAGCAAGCATCAATACAGCCAGTGTGGTTTTTACCATTGGCTTCAATGGAGCTAGGTAGAAAAACAACTCTTACTGAAATTGGTATTTAAAAGATTTACACATGAGAATCACGCATATTTCAGGGATGAATGAATAGGACTTTAACAATATAGACCAACAGACAACATGGTTACTTATTACCTAAAATATCTCTGCATATGAATGACTGGACAGGATGCATTTCTTATATCTCTTATATTTTTAACCTTTACTTACATGAGTATAGCTCTTTCTTCTTTATTTTTTATTCTGCTCCAACAAGTTGTTTGTATCAATAACATTGGCACTTCTGGCAATAGCTGTAGGTGTCCGTGAATGGAGAAGTTAGTGATTTCCCTGTGTTACCTCACAACTTTGCCTCATTTCCAAGTAAGAAAAATAATTTGTAACATGAAGAGGGTAAAAAAATTACCTGTGCTTTCCCACTAGTGGTCATTTCTAATGAAACGTGTTGATTGGCTTGTAGTTGGTTGGGTTTGGGTTTATTTGTTTGTTTTGTTGGCACTGATGTGACATGGAAATGATTGAAAGCATCTCCATGATGAAAATATCAGCCATTAATTACCTATGATGTGGCATTCAGCATATCTAAGCAAAGTGCTAGTTTTCTTTACTACCTAACGATGAAACCAGTTACACAGCACAGTTCATTAGACAAAACAAGTCAAGACACAGCTTTTAGCTCTGCTGCAACAACACGTGCAAATGATCCATCTTGTCCTCTCTGAGTATCTGTTTATTCTCACTCCGGCACCTGCATACACTTCCTTAAATATTTTAAAACTCTCAGGTCTGTAGACTGACCATTTCCAATCACTTCTAACAACACACAGGATAAAGCACCTCTAGAGAATGTATAGCCACAGTTAAAACTATTATTAAAAAAAAAATAAAACCCTGCTTCAAAATATAGGATTTATTTAACACATTAAATACAGAAAAAATATAGAAGATTTTCTTTTCTTTCTGCCAAAATATTTTTATATTATCTGTGAATGTTTCATCAATTTTATTTTATTCAGATGCTGTTCATTCTGTTTGCCATTGGAGGACAGGAGAGCTTACTTAAACTTCCATAACCAGCACAGTATTATTGGGTGCAACAGTCAGATAAGGAAGCAACTTTTTGCAACATTTCTATTGTTTTAGTATGTTAAAGGCTGATAAAGTGTTAAATTAATATGCGACCCTTGAAATTCTGAGGCCATTTCAATGGTTGCCTTTTAAGAAGAGACGTAAGAGAATAATAGCAATATACCAACATAGTTCCTTCCAGTTCAAGCTCAAGATAATTCACTCACTGTTGAGAAATTGGAATAACAATGGGTTTTGTGAATCAAATGGTTATCATTATTATTAGCATCAAAATATTTCAGTCATTCTGTACAAAAAGAAATGACTGGGGAAAAAATCTCTAAATGAAAAAAACACAGTTTCTGAACAATGCCATGCAGTTTTATTTAATGCTCAGAGAGAATTTGCAATATACATGACCAAACAGATATGCAATGAAGGTAGCATTTTTAACAGGATGCAGCATCTCTTTGACATCTCTTTCTTTGACATCGTCATTGTAATCAGCCACCAATGCTGCCATTTCAGCAGACAGTACAAAATTACCAGTCAAGAGAGAACAAAAGGAGGCAGTTGATCTTTTTATAATGCTTTTAAATAATGTTACAGTTAAAAAAAAAAATGTATGTTCATGTGGTGTGTCGTGCAGTACAGCATAGTGCTGTGAAGCTTCATTAACAAATAAAATATTTTTAAGCTAACTGCTCGTGAAGGTAGCGTGATGTATAAACTGGCCATGGTCTGACTAAAATGACAAGTCCTGGAGAAAAACAAAGCTTTCTTCTTTAGGTATATCAGTTTCCTTTTGTTTTGGTTTCCATACCTATCTTTTCAGTATAAATAAAAATTGAAATCTAAAGCAGTAATATGTGTTTTTTTCTGCCACAAAACCTTTATGTGCAAAAAAGGTCTCTAACAGCTTCTTCACCATACATCTGGGTATGAGAATATTGTGTATATGATGTTGGGGTTTAATAAAAATCATTTGTTATGATAACAAACATTCTACAACAAAAACACTACCCAGATACTTAAAATTTTGTATCCAAAGGTAAATTTTCCAAGATTTTGCTGCTTCAGGTGGGAAGAGATTTGAATAGAAAATATAAACTACTCATGACCCAGAAGTTTCAAAAGCAAACAATAATGTTGATTACTTGTTATTTTGTTGATTCAAATTATGATAATATAGAGCAAACTGAATTTCAGAAAGCACTGATAGCTCTCTCTGCTGTACACAGTGTATTTTAATTGCATCACATTTAGATAACACAAGATCCATGCAGAACTCATTTCAACAGTTAAGACACTGTAAATATGTTTCTGTCATAGACTTATCGGTCACAGTCATCACTGATGTCCTAAGTCACTGCAGTTGTAGAAAAAGCTGCTAAGTGAAACTGGACAGACAATTCCACAGAGTGTACTCTGGCCCACAGTTGAAGTGAGAGGCAAAATCCAACAGGTGTTTGTGAACTTGACCTTGAAAACATTCTTAAATCAAAACCTAGAGATCAGTTAGCCCTAAATGAAACATATTAGTCAGACCTCTGAAACTTTTACAAATGCCAGTAAGACTTTGAGCACCTTTTGTCCATGTTGCAGAACCTTGTGCTTCAGGAAAAGATGGAGAACAAAAAACCCATGAATTATACTGAGCATCAGAAAGGTGAGAAAAAGTCCTTTCTGACCACTCTTGGTAGCCCTGAAATATACGTTACAAAAATGGCATGAAATCCTCTTTCCATTCCTCTTTAAATAACAACTAATTTAATACCCAAAGATTTGCAAAAGGAAGCTGATGGTAGAGCAGTGGTTTGGGAGCAGGCCAGACTGCTTACTCTTTTCAGGCTGGAGTCCAGATCCCTGAGCTGGGAGCATGCTGGGTCTCTCCTCTGGGGCTGAGGGCTGCTGTATTGAGCTCCTTGCCAATGAAGTGTATAGCACTATTCAGCTGACAGGATGCTGATACCTGATTTAATATCAGCTGAAAGAACCTTCAGGCTCTGCTGGTGATGTTGGCTAAATCTCTGCTGATTAACTGTCAGCTTAGACACACAGTGCAAATACAGACACTTATATGAAGATACTTAAATTTAGGACTCTTTACTTCCATTTCTAGCTAGAAAGTTAGAAAGTGGGACTAAAAAAGTAGTGGCTTTTTTCCCCAGGAAAGTACACTGTTGACATTAGACGTGTTCTGTAATGCAAACATGACTTGAAGTCACTGAGCTTGCAGTCTGGTCATTTAGACACTACAAATGAAATAAGACCAAGTAAACATATGTTTTCATAACGCCCTATTGTTCTAACAATACCTTTTCAATGCCTTGGAAATGGTGACTTCTGATAGTCTGATAAGGAGGATAACCAAATTGTATCATAGAATCATCAAATAGTTTGGGTTGGAAAGAACCTTAAAGATCATCTAGTTCTAAACCCCTTCCATGAGCCGGGACCCCTTCCACTAGACTAGGTTTCTCAAAGCTTTATCCAACCTGGCCTTGATCAGCCACAAACTGTAGGGCAGCTTTGCATCCTGATACAGAAAATCCTAGTATGCCTTCTCTGTCTAGCGTTTTCCTTAAGAACACCTTAAATATTTTATTTTCTCTTGAAAACACGGTTCTCACAGACTGGGAGCCACCAATAAAGCTGACGAACAAGATATCCAATGAGGACACAAGCCCTCAGTCAAAAAAAGAACAACATATATATAAATAAATCGTTTGCTGGACCTTTTTACAGCTTTAAGTTTTACTTATGAGCTTTGTTGGACTGATTCCTCACTAAACTTACAATATCAAGTAGAAAAACAAAACTACTCACAGCTACTCGAGAAGCTAAACAACCACAAGTGGAAAAGGCCAAAACTTAAGCATCAGCAGTTAGGAAGCTAACTGTTATTACCTTTAACACTGCTGGAAAAATTCATTCCAGATTGGTATCTGGATTCTTACTCATACAAGAAAAATTATTACATTACATTTTCTTAATATTGTAGTCTTTGTGTAAATGAAATGCGATGTTAAAATGTCACCTATTTGGAAAAAAATGACTTAGTGTATGTTATACAAGCATATTGACAGAATGATATTTCCTGCCTGAAATCAAAAAGGGATCTATGTTCCCAGGAGAATTTATAATACAACTGGAAGAAAATAAATAGCCAATTGTAAGTTAGGGTTTGTGGGGGCAAACTTTTCAATAAGGTTGTTATTATTTTATTATTTTTAGGTGAACTAAATTAGGTTTTCAATGATAAAATCTCATTTAAGGAGTTGATTGGCAAGAAAAGTGAGTCACTAGTTTGGGTATAAGGTTATTTCTAGCTTTTTCAGTGATTTTTTTTTTTTTTTTTCATTTTCCAGAATGTCAAACACAGTTGAATTTTTATTTGTTTAAGAACTGGAATAGCTTTAAGAAGGGTAAAAACTGGGGCTGCCTACCATGAAGTAATCATTGTTTTCCTGCAGGGATTGGGTGTTTTCCTCTGAAGTCCAGAGAATATTACCTCCCTCTGCCTACTACCTAAGCTAGCTGTGTTTCACTTAAGAAGGTAATTAAATTCTCTACTAACTGTTCATATAAAATATGTTCTGTTTACAGAGCTCTAGAGCCCCCTAGTGCCTGTTATTCTGCTTCCTGTGTACCTCCTGAGGAATAATTCCATTGATTTTAATAGAGATACCAATTCAGCCTGCCCATGCATCACGGTGTGCTGTTATTTTCATCTAAGTTGGTACCACAACAAGAAAAGACAATATGAAACTGATAGGGAGGTGCTAAAGCTGGAACTGCTGGAGCTTTTGGCTGCTGTAGTAGCCCACTTCCTAGTTCTATAAACAGTGCTAGTCACCTGGATAGTAGTATACTGCCTTTTGGAGCTGTGCTGTCTGGGGAAGAACAAAACAGCTTCTGTAAATTGTATATGGTATTGTATTATACTTTGGCAACATAAAATCACAAATTTTGTATGCTTATTTATAGTTGTCATCCTTACCAAGAAAATAAAGGGCTCCATTCACTGTTTATGTTTGGTTTAGAGGAATTTGTTTGTAAGGAAATCTCAAAAAGTAAAATTGTAGTTCATATCTACGCACTACTAAACCTGCTTTCTTGGTGTAAGTCTTTGGATTCAGACATTTATAACTCAAAGCAATTCCAGTAATTTCGACTGCACTTCACAGGTCAGATTCAAATGAGTATCTCTTAGAGAAGTAGGGAGACAAGATATCAGCCGTTTCTGATTACAAGGTGAAGGGAATCGTTTCAGAGGAATCATCAGCTGTTGGAACCGCAGCCATGCCCAGCCATTTGGAAAGGGAGAGGAGGAAGACAGACTTTTATGGGGGCACTCAAGATGTTTCATATGTAACATCCCTTCTCTCCCACATCATGACATTCAAAAAAAAAAAAGAAAGGGTTTCTTTGTTGTGTGACCACAACACATTTTGTAACATGAGGAAGACAGGAGGAAAGAGGATCACACATCATATCTCATGATCAGATGTTGCTCATGTATTGCATATAACAAGGAGGGAACACTTGCACTTTCATAATGTGTGAATGTACATACAGAAGAGTGGAAGAGTCATAGAATGTTTGAATAAAAGGAGCTGAATTGCTTCCATGAGTTAAGAGCTAACCGTCAGAAAGCAGGACATTCTGGGTACAGGACATCCATAATCTACCTGTTGCAAAAGCTGGAAGAAGATTAAAGAGGAGACAAAGCATGGTTTTATCATTAAGCCACTGAATGGTGTATTACAGACTTGACTTCTAACCTTGAAATCCTCTGAAAAAATTGCTGTTCACATGTATTAGATTCACACTGCTTTGATTTTGATAATAAATTCCCTGAGCACTCCCTCTACGCTTCCCCCAGGGATAAAACTATGAATGCAGACAGCCTGTAGCCAATTGCAGGCCATGCCGTTTGCTGTCCTGATATGTGCGTTCCTCCTGAGCCCAGAATCAGCAGTTTCCCCCCTCCTCTCTCGGAAACTTAGAGAAAGAAGCCATGTGCTCTCAGTGTGAAAGAGTCACTCAAAGACATGGGAAAGAGAGAAGGAAAAGTGGCTGTAGTATATAAGAACAGATTCTGAAGGGTGAAAGACTGAACTGCTACTTGATGCTACACAGTTACGGGAGAAATATTGGGTCACAATTAGAGTGCCTGGTGAAGGACTCTGGGACTGACTGAGCTAGACTGGATTACAGGTTTATAACAAGAAACAGTAAAATAAAAGCAAGGAAGAATCAGGGCAGGGCAGAACACAGAACTAGATACTGGAACAAACTAAAAATGATTTAACAATGAAACTGGGAAAAAATGGAAGTCAGGACACAAGATAGGTATGAGTAACCTGGACAGTGGAGACTACAACCTGGGAAACTGCTTTCTCTGCCTGTACCACAGAATCCCTACATGTAAAAGGTGCAAATAATAAGCAGGAAATTAGAAACCTGGAGCCATGCATTAAGCCAAATAATGAAAAGTCTTTTCTATCATTCTAGAAGCATCATTTTAGAGTGTTGTTCACCATGGTAATCATTCAACAAAAAGCTTTCACATAATAACACTCAGTGCTGCAACGCTTAAACGTTACACACTCAGTGTGTTCAAAAAATGGAATTCACAAAGTTGAACCAGACATCCAACTTTGTCCTGCATCGTCTCGAGGAAAAATTAAGTCCCTAGACAGGAATTCAAAGGAGACAGTATGTGGAACATGAAGATGCATGATCCCACTCTACCAGACAGCTTCAGTGTGCCTAAAATATCTTGCTCTGATTTAAACACCTGTTTCATGGTCACTGTTTAGAGTTCCAGGTTCTGAGTGCCTCAAATCACTTCCTGCATTTAGACACCAGTTTGCTCCCAGGATAGTTTAAGTATTTGGCCTTCGATGAAAATGAGAAAAAAGAAACTGCAGAACTAGAACCCATATGACCCTTCCTGGCTGAATGCCCAAACAACTATTTACAGAACAAGGCTCCTACTATCTGTTCTGATCAGCTTTCCCTTTCTGGCTGTAATATATCTCTGTGATAATAGGAAGAGAAGCTAAGTCATGGTCAGATCACTCCAGGGACTTTGGTACAGATGCCTTCCTAGAACACAAAAGCTGGATGTGAAAATCCTCTTACAGTGAAGAGCTAGATCAAAGAGGTCTTTTGGCAAACAGCTGAATTATTAGTCTATCATGCAAATGCAGCCAGAAGCATCAGCTTCCCCTTGCTCCCATGCAGTCAGATATGATCTCAGTAATTTTAATTAGCTGTTTATCTCCAGAGTCTGAAAAACATTTCTGCCTAACAATGGCTATATCTATGGTATCTCATGCACCTCAGAACATAAGAATAAGAATTTCCTAAACTTAAACTCTCAATTGTCGTTAAAATGTTTCTTGGGCATGTGTTTAAATTTACCCTATTGGTCTGACTGAACATCCAGAAAAAATATATCTGATCATGTCATTAAGTTCTTTATCCTACCAACACTATGGATAAAAAAAGTTGTGTATTTTTAACTTTTGAGTACTGGCCTCTTCTACTGCAAAAGAGGAATAAAACATGATGCTTCTTTGCAGCAGGCTACAGAGCTAAAAACAAAAGTATTAATATCAGTGATGTTAATATCAAAGGGATATTAGAATAATTTTATACAGTACCTGTGCAATGCGAATTAATAGAATGAAATCAAGAAAAAGAAAAATTAAGAGAAAAAGCACCCTGAGCATTAGAACTATTGGACTGATGAAAAATTTCCCATGGGAAGTAATAGGTGTTCTGTTGCATTTTTATAAAAAGTCCTGTCAAATGCAAATGTTCTTTTCCATGTATGCATCGACTTTCTGTTTCAGTATTTTGAGTAATAACTTAACTTACTTACTTATAGTAACCTAAATCTGTAGGAAATCTTTTGACTTTAGAAGATGCTGTACCCTAGATTGCAAGGTGCTAAGACCCTCCTGCCTAGCTCTAAGTTTGTATACATAGATTGCAAAAATACATAAGTTTTTCTGTTCTTTGCTGCATTTAGAATTACAGTTCAAAGGTGGTTCAGTTAGTTGTATAATACTAATATTGATTTTCTGCCTCAGTGATAGCAAAAATGACAGGGAAATGCTACAAATGAAGCTCAACTCGAAATCATCTCTCTACTGGAGACAGTCCTTAATAAGCAGATGTTTCCACAGTCTTCTGCAAATAAGAAAAAAGTTGATAAGTAAATGAATGCAAATATAAAACAGAATGAGGGGCATTCAGGACAATACATAGAGATTTTGAGAAAGTTCAACTGGATCTAGACAACCACTGAAAATTGTGGAAGCCTCCACAAACTATTAGCTTCTCTCAGATTAACTTTTCCAATAAAAATATTGATCAACAACCATTCCTGTTGTGGCTAAATATTTATCAATATTTTGGGGTTGTTGACTGCCAACCTCATGAAATCCAGATATTGACTGAATAGTATATTTCCTGGGCATCCAGAGCTTATGTGAGATAAATCATTTTTCCATTAAAGGAATATGTAAGTCTTTAGGAAAGCAAAGGAACTGTTGATTCTTCCTCATAGTTTCTTTATTTAAAATGCTGTCATGTATAGAAAGAAATACAGAAGCTCCTGCTGGACTTCTCTCTTGCAAGACTATATATTAGAAGTCCTGCCTGTATATATCAAGTCACAATAAATGCTGATAAAGTACAGTTATATACAGTCCATTTTCATATTCACCTATGCCATTTTGATATTTACCTTTACCATTTGTATAGATTGACAAAATCAACTCAAAGACTAATTTTGTTTAGGTCTGTAGGTTCTGGAGTTGATTTAAAAATTGTAAGACTTGGTTTGGAATGAAATGGTTTCAAAGCTGAATGCTCTCACTCAGTTGACAGTGAGTGTAGTAAAATAAGGACCCAAACCTGCCTTCAGTTAAGCTAGAAGATCTCTTAGAGTTTGAAGCCACTTACTTAAATGGGATTCAAATCTGAAACATTTTTAGTTACAGCAAGAATCTGTAGGAAATAACAGGTTAAATTCTTCTCCTCTACACACAGACACAATAAAAATAGTTATGAGATAAATCTGACTCAAAACATTAAAAATACCAAGCTTTTAAGCACAGTGGCGGTGCTATAAACTTAACGTTTTGTAATATGATTAGTGAAGACAGATATAAAAATAAACCTCATTTTTCCGATCAGTTGCTGTGTCTGGGTTTTAAGCAGACTCTTGGAAGTCAGAATACCGGCATAAGAGGTAGCTTCCCTGCATACTGTATACATTGGACATAATTTTGTTGTCACTTCATTCAAGTGAACAGGATTGCATGCAACAGTATTGCCTACATATATATGACCAAAGAAGCTGGGTCTTAGGGGTAGTCAACTGGATGTGTAGATCATTTGTAAGTCCCTTAACTGTTCTTATTTTGGCCTCTATCTTATACTGAAAAATAATGAGGGACTGGCTGGCACCATTTCAGAGTACATTGTGGTTTGTTTCCTCATTATGGAAATTTGTGGTTAACTTTGCATTTTGTTTTTTCTTTTTAACATTGTCTCATTGTTCTCTCCTCTTATGCTTAGAAGTATCTTGTTCAAAAAAGAAAAGATACTATTTCCCTGTAGAAATAAACTCAGGCACACTCATGAAGAGAACTATTCATAATATAGGGTTAGAATTAATCTAAAAAATGCCCATCTGTGTTACAGAAAAGACCTCTGATTCATGAAAGTACACTGAATGCCAGTTCAGCCTTCTGAAAGAGCTAATGTTTTACTGTTACAAAGTTTAGACAAACATTTTCTCCCTCTAAGCATTAGTTCGGATATTTAGAGAGGTAGTCATACTACAGCAGCTAATTTAGGTACTTACTTACACTATTTTGTTTATCAGTTTCCAAAGGTGGCCAATCTAGTAAATGGGAAGAAATAGACCCTTATAAGGGCTAAAGTCAACTGTAGGGCTGTGTATCTCTCTCTCCTCCCTGTTTGAAGAGTAGTTAAAAGTACTGCTAGGGATACTTGGAAACTAAAGAGAAGAATCACACTGTTTTATTACAATAATATTATTCATTCAAGCTTCTCTGCCTCTTGTCCAAATAAGTGTTTCTTTCATTCCTCTTTTGCCATCATATCAGAAGAAAACTCAGAAAGATTCATGGAGGGCAAGTGCTGTGTCATAAAGTGAAAGGAAACAGATGGTCACCCATGACCTGAACAGTAACAGTGCAAATAAGCAGTCAGGGCTGAACATCTGCACTCTGGTTTCTATAAGCAATGGAAGAGACAGGGTTCTTTGCTTAGCTTTGTCTGACAGTTTTTCATAGGTTTTATTTTATATTTTATTTATTTGTAGACTAACATATTTATTTATAGACTGAAAATAAACTTCAGCTTCAATTTTAAAATTGTGCAACCCAGCAAAGATCTGAATGGGTTTTAGCCATACAATAAAAGGCAGAATTTAGGTCCTGGGAAGACCTCTATGTGTGTGTGCATATTTCTGAGTTTGTGTATAAATACAAAATCCTCATCTAAACCATGAGCTAACTGAAACAGTTAGTGTTACAAAACAGAAGCTCACAATGCAAGCCTAAGAGGATCATAAACACTGTGCCTTATACTTGGGCAGTGGTGTATTCCAGAGATATTCTCAGTGACGCTATGCTTCCATGAGGATAGAAGGTCTATCAATCTCATCAGAATCTCCCTTATACACCATTCCATTTTTAATTCAGAGCTTCTGTGAGTCCTCTGCTTTATATCTCTAGCAAGGAATATGCTCTTCCTCTAAGTGGTAAGTTCTGCTGATCAATATACAAATTAGCTTGCTTGATGCTAGCAATTTGTCTCAAACAGCAGAAATATCACATAACAGTGAGTCCTTTCTTAATACTGCCCTCTTCACAGAGCAAGCAGTTCAGTTCTTTTGCTTAGTTTTCTCTTGGAAAAAAAAAAGAAAAAGAAAAAGAAAAAAAGACACTAAGAATGAAGAAAGTAACTTGCAACAGAAGCTGCCAAAATATTAATCTGTAATTGTTTCTGCTTCATTGGTCTCATTTTCAATGAATTGCTTTGTACTCAATATTGTAACTGGTTATCAATGGTTCATTGTTAAAATAGAAGAACATATTGTGCGAGTATCCATGGAGGTCTGCTCCAGTTCTGGTATCCATTGACCTGGATGAAAGAACAGAGTATACTTATCAAAAGTGCAGATAATTACATTTTCAGATAATAAGATAGGAAGGACAGCCAGAACTTCCTTTGGAGTACAGGGTAAGAATTAAAATTCATCCTGAGATACCCAAGGTACAGTCTCAAAACCGCTGTGTCAATAACAATAGTATCAGAAAGAATCAACTTCACAAACTGTCCATGATGCTAGAACAGCATCTAATCAGATGTTCTATGGAAAAACAAACAAACAAAAAAACATAGGTTTTAGACATACCATAAGAATATTAAAAGGCCTGACACTGAGATAACATACAAAACAGCTGTCTTGTACATCAGGCAGACTCCAAAAAAAATGTTATGTGTTTATACAGTATATCATTCTGTATGCCACATGTTTGCCTATGCTTCAGAAAAAAGTATTGGTGGCTTTACAGTGGGTAACACATTCAGCATGTGTCAACAACATCATCCTGCTACTAAAAAGATAAGCACCATACTGGGATGTATAAATAGAATTGCAACCTCCAGAAACTCAAAGAATCAATCCTTTGAGTGCATTCAGAACTCGTAAGTCTTAGCTGCTTACCCTGCACTTCAGGGAAGGTGTGGACCAAGTGGAAACCGGAAGAGAATGAGAAGAATCATCAGGTATCTAGAAAAATAGTACCTAGGAGGAAAGATTGAATACATTTATTCATTTACACTGAAGAGAAGAAGATCAAAGTAAGAGTATGATGACACAGTCTCCAAAAATACCAAAGATAAGAATAATATGTTTTCCAAGCTTATGGTGGATTGTGTTTAAAGGGCAGAAAAGAAGATCTGGTTAGATTATAAGAAAAAAATCCTTTGTAATAGTAAAAGAAAGTGAAGCATTGCAAGAGATTGGCTGGGAAAGCTGCAAAACCTTCCTAATTGGACGTCTTTCTTGTATAAACAAGGAATCATCAGGAAGTGTATAAGTACAATGGATTATGCTTGAGTTACTGATGAGGCAATCTGGCAAAGTACCTTCTAGGACTAGTTTTGTAAAGCAACCTTTCGTTCGCACCATTCTACTTAAGAATCATATTTTAATAGATGATTAAGACAGTATCTAAAAGTAAAGTGTTCAAGATACATGTTTTTTGCTCCGCAAAAAAAAAAACAAAACCAAACCCCCCCCAAAAAAAAAAAACAAACAAAAACCAAAAAACCCACACCCTCTTTCTTAATTATCCTTGTAGTTTTGTAGATCCAAACAGACTGTTCAGTTCCTGCTCAAGAGTAACTGAACAGCTAAAAGAAACATTATGTAAACAGCAGAGTGGCCAGATACATTTTCCATTTTCCTTGCCATGATGTGATATTCTCAAAAAACCCTAAATGAACTACATGGGTAGTTCCCATTTTCAGCCATAATTCAGATACTATGGTCAGTGAACACACATAGTGTTTTAAGTGCTGGTTGTCCAGTTATTTAAGTGAGGCCCGAGCTATTAAAATTAAGCTTTCTAAACTGTATTTAGTTGTGTCACATCTCCAGACAAACCGATTTCCCTAACCTTACTGCTCTTACTATTATGGTCAAAGGAGAATGGGTTTTACTGAACAAAACCATTTTTTTTTTAATACTGAAACAAGGATTAAGAATGAAAACACTACAACTAGAAAGGTAGCACAGCAACAACAGATCATAGAGAATTAAACTGAAATGATAGCATTGGCTGCAGTGAGATTTCATCCTGATACGTTGTCAGAAAGCATGGAAGTTTGTCTGAAGTAGCTACTAATGCTGAACAGCACCTTTAGTAACCTCATTGGGAAATTTTGAAACTCTGCCCCAGGAAGTAACAAATCCCCAGTAACAGTGTTTCTGAAGGAATTGTTCAGGGAGATCTCAGGAGTCTGGTGTAAACCACCAGTCTCCAGTCACTGGAACCTGTACTCATCATCATGACAGATGCTACAAGTTCCTGAACCATAATCCTTCCACTTAGCTGTCTATATATTCTCGATATGAATGAAAATGTATTTTGGTTTGACCTAGATAACTCTGTATTATATCTGACCAGTGCTACTACACTTGAATAAAGAGCAGTGATTTTTAATAAAGTATATAAATGAATAGGGATGGCTAAAGTGCTCATATATTATTGTGACAAAGGCCAATATAATATGTTAGACAGACAAATTTATCAAATTTTACATCATCAGATTGACCATATTCACAAATTTTGGATTTGTCTTTTTTAATGCACAAATATCAAAAAAAGTAGAGCATATGAAGATTCACAAATGCAGTTTATCATACAGACAAATTGCAATCACACCACACTGAACAAGGTTAGCTTTGGAAGGAGGAAAAAATGTGTGACAACAGGAGAGTATTCATATGATCAAATGTAGACTCCTACAGTATAAATCTGATCTAGCCAGCTGGATTACTCTTCTTGCTAGTGGAGAAAAACAAGTACACATAGGGTGCTATTCCTCACATCTTACTTAGGATAGGTCAGATTAATTATGTCCTGCAGTGCCTTTGTCTTCCTTTAGACTGTAAACAGAGCCTAGGAAAAGTAGTTCAAATGTAGACAGCCAGACTGCAGACCTCTAAAGTGACGTGAGATGAATTCCACTGTTAACCAAACAGAAGTTATGCAGAAAAAGCGAACTCTAATTAAGAAAGAAGCCCATATATTTTCCTGTAAAATTTTCAGAGGAAACATTTGAGAAAAACATAAATCTGTAAATATCAAAATATTTTTCATGACCTGATATTTAAAAATGAACTTCATAAAAAAGATTTTAATTTATTTTTCATCCCACTTTAATTTTAACCACTTATTAAGTTGTCTTTCCCTCTCTTTCTCCAAGTGGCTCCAATGGATATAAAAACCAAAGATTTGGTACTAATGAGAAACTAAAAATATAGCTATGGACTCCACTCCATCTTGGTGTTTGTCTTTGTTGACTTCAGTAGAATTCTGCAAAATGAATTTGACCTTGGATGTTTTCAATCAGTGTGTTCCAAATGAGAAAAAATTGTTGTTAGTAAAGACCAAAGAGGGAAATAAATCAAAGACACAAAGGGCAGCCAGTCGTCCAATCCTCTCTGAGTCTCAGTGGGAATTGGGTGCTTAACAGCCCTTAGTATCCTTGAAAATCTCCTCTTGGGATTTGAAAATGAAAAGAGAAATGGGTGACCTTTTTTACCTTCCAAAAATTGTTCTATGAGAATTTGGGCCTTTCTGTTGTTTTCTTGAAAAAGTGAGAGAAAGACTGAATAATTTTTTTATAAATAAAATTTTTTATAGTGGGTGACTCTAGTAAGAAACCTGTTTGTTTAAGTTTTCACAATGTGTTTGAGCCAGTTTGCTTTCCTTCATGTAAAGGCAAGGTAACAAAAACACACATGTCTACATCAAAATAACTCATATACTGAAAGTACCATGTAAGGTTTCTGCAAAAATGACAGTCATAGCTCTTAAAAAAATACAAGAATGGGAAGCATATACTTTTGGAGGATTATATAGTTATTATATCAGTCTAAAGAGCTGTCTCTCTCCCTTCTTATTCATACGTCAGAATATCTCTGACTCCTTTCACCAGCCAAACTGAAATTAAACGAAGAAATGTATACCATTTTCCTTCACACATGGTGTGGGAGGTAGGACAGAAGAGTTATTAATATATATGGACAAAAGTTTAAGATTAAAACATGAATCGCATTCCAGTTGTGATGACGACTTGGGGTTGAAATGAATTCAAGCCTCTGGACCATTTTGCCTTAACCCAATCATCCATACAGCAAATTACCTGGAATGGTTAGATTGCAGAATTGCACCCATGGGCCCCTTACCTATTAAGCAGGAGGTGCTAGAAACCCTGCCACTGCCTCAGTAAGAATGGAAAGGGCAGTTAACACTGTATAGGATGTTTCTGCTCTGCAGCAAGTGCCAGGAAAGATGCAGCATCTAATCCCTGCTAGGGAGTTCCCCTGTCCTTCCTCTTTTTTAAATGCCTTTGACTGAAAGCTTTTTACTCATTCCTTGCACAAAAAGGAAGGTAAATACAGCTGTAGGATTTTAACGGCCTGAAGATAAGTGCACATATTTTTGTTGTTTTGGTATTCCAGGCTGTTGACTGAATTTCAAAGAAAGCAGTAACAACAGAACAGTGAGGAATTGTACTGACTCAGGAGATGCATTAATATTCAGACCATTCTACTAAATATGCCTGGGAATATATTCAAGTATAATAAATTCACCACAAACTCTTGAACTGCTATACATTGCATGCTACTATAGGAAGCTGGCAAAACCTAAGGTAACTGACCAAAAACATGAATGCATACTTTATAAATGATTCAGGCCTCAAGCTCCCCTTGACTAAGTGAGAATACGCAGCCAGGTATAAAATGAATAGAGGGGCAATGGCCTTTGTTAAAACAATGTAAATGAACACAATCATGACATGGCTATAGCACGTGACTGTACTCAAAGCATGCTGTACATATCTGATGTCATTACTTGTATTAAGTGCATTGTGTGGATGCTGACAAAGAAGAAAAGGAATTATTTAAGGTCTGTGAGTCTATTCTGTTTTAAAGATAATTTAACACTATGCAGTCAGATTACAGCTTGCAGCTAGCATTTGTATTTCTGGGTGATAGAAAACTAGACAACCTACAGACATATGGAGATGCTCAGGGAGTGTGCCTTTCCCCACCTCCCACCCTCAAAAAAAAACCCAAAAAACAAACCAACAACCACCCGCCTCCCAAAAAAAAAACCAAAAAAACCCCAAACCCCCCAAAAACAATCAGGCTACTGAACCCAACTGTGTAGAAGGCTGAAGTGGAACTGACCTGTAATTGTCTATGTATAGCTGCATGTATTAGTGCACATGATTTATCTCTCAGTACAAGAATTTTCTATGCATCTCTTCCCTTATAAATGGGAAACAAAGGATCTTTACTACAGCCACTATACACCTAGCATGATTCGGAATTATTACTAATTTATCCAGATTCTGCAAATTAATAACCAAGAAATACCCACTTGATGAAATTTTCTTCAGATAAATGTGCAAAAATCTTTTTCACATTAGATTCTCCTTTTCCTACTGGAATTCCACTTCAGAAAAGCTACTTGACTCCCAGAGATAATGGATCCTTAAACATGCAGGAAAACACTTCTATTTTCCTGGGAAGTATCCAGGTCTATTAAAGAGGTCCTCCAACTGGAGCAAAATCAGGAGACAGCCTAATAGAGGTTGCATTTACCACTTTGATTTGATTATGCTGTTAATCCTCCAGTTCAACTTCCTAATCTGAATGAGAAAAAAATATTTTACTACAAGAATAAACAGTAGATAATATATTGCATGATAACAAATAATTATAAAGTAGGTAACACTTTCTGGATTTCACAGCTCCCCGGTGAATTATAAATAGAAAACTTTTACATTTTCTAATTTGACAGAGAGTGGGGAGTGCTTTCTCTGGCTAGTACAACTCTAAGGGATCAATATATCCTGAAAACAATGAAATTACAATGGTTCCTCACTCAGAGACTACCCACAGTTTCACTGACAATATTGCTCACCCATACACAGCCATTTCCATATCCTGGTCTGTTAAAATAATCTACATACCAAGCAGATCATGGACCAATTTAACTGAGTAAACCTCCATTCAGTTGCATCCCATCTATATTATTCATTGTCTTTTATACGCAAAATATATGTTTAATCTGCACATAGAATTACTGCCAGTTTGTAAATAAATGGGGTAACCATTCATACAAATGACTGAGCAGACATATTTATGCATATGGAATCATAGAATCATTTAGGTTGGAAAAGACCTTTAAGATCATTGAGTCCAACTGTTAACCAAGAACTGCCAAATTCTCCACTAAACCACGTCCCTAAGCACCACATCTACATGGCTTTTAAATAACCCCAGGGATGGGGACTCAACCACTTCCCTGGACAGCCTGTTCCATGTGTGATGACCCTTTCAGTGAAGCAATTTTTCCTAATATCTAATCTAAACCTCCTAATCTAAAGCCTTCTCTTCTCCAGACTAAACCACCCCAGTTTCCTCATCTGCTTCTCATAAGACTTTGTGCTCTAGAGCCTTCACCAGCTTAGTTGTTGTTATTCTCTGGCACCTCAATGTCTTCTTTGTAGTGAGGGGCCCAGAAGTGAACACAGTATTCGAGGCATAGCCTCACCAGGGGGACAGTCACTTTCCTCTTCCTGATGGCCACATTATTTCTGGTACAAGCCAGGATGATATTGCCGCCTTGGCCACCTGAGCACACTGCTGGATCATATTCAGCCAGCTGTTGACCATCGTCTCCAGGTCCTTTTCCACAGGCAGTTTAATATAATGCTTAAATTCAGTGCCTGCATCTCTGTTTACTTGAATCAGATGTTTCTGTTTCTGTGCTCAAGCATTTTGCATGTACAATTGCACAAATAAAAAAGTATGAAAAAAACAGATTTAAAATGTGATAAGAGATAAAGAAAAACTGTTTTGAAAATAAAAACAGTATTTCAGGACTGCATCATTCTGCTGTATTTAATTACAGGGAACACTGGAAGCAGTATCTGATTAGCTGAGTACTTGGGGCCTCAAATTTCTCATAATGTTTTCAGCAAAAAGATTCAGGAATGTTTGTTATTGCCTGCAAAGGTTGTATACAGGGCTTCAATATTCTCAAATAATTTGGAATACAGAAATAAATCCTTACACAGAGAATTGAGATTCTTCATTAAAACCTTAACTGCAGTCTTAGGGGTACTTCAGCACAGCGTAGAGTCAGTACCTAGAAAAAAACTAGATGAATCAGTCCCTGATTCTCAGATTACTTTTGCAGCCCTGGCTCAGTTCTCCAGCTGCATTCATAAGGAATCCTCTCTTTGTCTGGCACACTCTCTTTCATCCCAATTGTGAATGCAATTGCTTTGAAACACAAAATCCATGATAATTACATGAAATTAATCAGGTACATTGGTTTTCCAGTGGTGTCATGGTGAGATGACTGCTGGAATTCCCAGATTCCATAGACATGAATAATCCAACGGCCTGTATTCCCAATGTTATGCTTGATATGGATTTCACCATTAGACTCATACAAGTGACTATAATATAAATAGGAAAGGCTGACTGAAAACACATCAGGCCCTTGGAGAAAATTTGGATTTTGACCCAGATTTTTGTCTGGTCCCAATCTATACTGGGCTGAGTCGAATGTCCTGACATTTGGGCAAATTCCCAGCTGGCGTTTACAGTGACAGTTCTGGCTCAACCCTTATCCATTTCCTAGCTTTGGAGTTATAATATAAGGGTCCAGGGTTCTAGTTTTCAATAACATTGTCTATTTCAGGCCCAGCCAAACAGAACTAAATTTAGTCAGAACTATGCAGAAAAGACTTTTTATTCCAAGTACATTTTATCCTAAAAAAATATTTGACATAATGTCTTACCAAATTGGATATTGTTTAATTCAAATTCCTTATAGTATACTCTCAAGACATAGCTAGCAATACTATCTCTTCTAATGAAATGACTTCCTGAGAGTTTGATATACAAAGGATTAGAAACACCAATTGCATTGATGGCAGTGCATGAATGACAAGTAATGGCAGTTAAAGAGTGTCTCATAATAATCATGATAACTTCCTTTGAAAAGCACTTCTATAACTTAAATTGATTCATAGTAATTAGTTAAAAGTGATGTAAGTTCTTAGGAACAATGTGAATGTGTCATTATTCTGAGTTTTAAAGGACCTACAGTTTGCTCTGATGAGATTCTATCAATCTATGAAAGAGTTTATAAGCAGAATTTTTATTACAGTTTATATATTTGCAAAGATTAAGGTGTACAGTAACTGCTTTATTTACCAAGTCATCTACAAGAGGGGCAAACATAATAATAGCAATTAAAATGGAAAACAGCAGGAACACTGAGCACATCAGTCTGGTTACAATGGAAGTCCTGCTGGTAGGACAACAGGAACACATCAAACAAGAAGCAATACTGAAGAGAAGTCAGCAAAAATAATGAGCTTTTAAATTATAAACAGAAATGGACAACCTTCTCTTTAAACAATGTAAAAAAGGTGAATATAAAATTCAGTTACATGAAATAGGCAGAAAGCAACTATGAATAGAAACACCTTAGACAAGTTATTATAGAATGAGGGCTGTTTGCTGCATGGTTGTCAGTGAAAATGTATTGCTCTTATATTCCTTTCAAAATTAAAATGCTGCATCTGGGGACAGCTGTTGACTGATAAGGAAGGACTGCCTGGATTTCTGTGACATTATTTCTCTGCCACAGCATGTAGAAATTAATTTAGTTAAAGGGAAGACATGCAAATAAAACTGAAATAGAATGGACTTAAAGATGCTTTTTTCCAAAACTCATGTTTTATTATTATTATTGTTGTTATTATTATTTAGTCTTTATTTCCCTTCAGTTTATGGTGCTGAAATATGCTTCTTTCAAATGATTCCCTCCTGTATGAACATTTTACATTCTGTATCCTATTTTTAAAAGGCTTTATATTAGTTGAGTGAATATCAGCCAATGCAAGATTTGTCTGGAAATGGACGAATAGCCCCACCTTTGCTGTCACTTGTGCACAATGCCTAGGGATTTAATGGAATAGAATACCTGCTGTATATGAAAATACTCATTTTACAACAAAATGGGATTGGGCTTTTTTTTTTTTCTTTGTTGCCAACTAGAATCAGAAAGAAAACCATAAACAAAACAATTCCCTATATGCTATATTGAATGTCGGTCCTCATACATCCATATTTGGGGGCATTTTTCTTGGAAAAAAAATTTGCTTTTGTGTTTATCTCACTGAAACTCAGTATCTCTTGCCTAGGAATAATCTCATTAAATATCACCTAACATTCTGTGGGACTAAGGGTTCATTCCCATCATTCCCAGTGGAAATCTTAATTATAGGTTGCCATGAAAAGCTGAGTTATTAAGGCATTCATCACTTTGCAGTTCTACAACTTTCCAATTCTAGTTATAGTACAAAAGGCAGTTCTTCCAGACACAGCAGATGCCTGAAAAAATATCCACAGACCAACAATTTAATATTCAACAGAGGAGACAGTACACTTGTCTCCCACTCAGGAATGGAACTCAAAAACATAGCTACTGTGATCCCCAGATGTTCTGATTCTGATGAAGTTTCATTGCTATGACAGTGCCCTACTCAAACACCAGTGTCTAGACTCATACAACACAGCATTAATAATTCACTCTTTTATTTATAAAGCTTGTCCCCTTTCAAGAACCAAGATGGACTAAGCTAACTACCCAAGATGCTCAATCTATTTTAAATGAGGTCACAATAACTTTTGATAACATGACAAAGGCGGCCCTTACAAAGCTTTCAAATGGCAAAGAAATTTAGAAAGCCTTAAGTTTGCAAAGGGAAGCACTCACAAGAAATGTACCACATAACCTTAACTCTGCCCCTTCTGTATGTGAGAGTTGTATCTCTCAGTACATAACTACCTGCCATTCTTATTAAAACAAAAGCTTCTTGCTTTCTTGCTCAGTGCCCAGGATGTATTGTGCTCAGGGAACACAAGCTGTTCCAATACTCCGTTTGACCCAAATAGTTTATTTCCTGCACACTCTGAAAGCCCTTCTCCAGCCACTTTGGCACAATTCAATGTTCTTGGCCTTGTTCATTGTCTAGCAGGTACTGGGACAGTCTGACCATGAGCCAACTGAAGTTAGTGAGAATCATCCTACACATTTCATTGCACTTCAACTTGACCTGAAGGAGGTGGAGTTCCTACAGAGGATCAGAATGTGGTTGTTCAAGCAAGGCTGGTAGCATGACACATAACAGTGGGGCACAGCTGAGCATGGAGCCATTCCTTAGCCAAATTTATTATATTCGTAGTATAGTTTTCCAGCAGAAGAATGTTCTGATCTGAGCAAAATACAGCTTTGTGATAACTCCAAATCTATATGCAGTCATGAGTAGCATATAAAGAAAAGGATTTTTCTTAAAACCTTGCATTTTTATGCATCTACCTTCATGCACACACATGGAGTGAAAGCAGAGAATCTGCTTCAGAAAAAAAAGAAAAACCCAAACATTTTATATGCACATTACGATGCAGAGAAACAAGAAATTATTTTCTTGAAACTACTGAAAACAAATCCCTGATGCAGTCTCAATCCAAATCTCAGCTTCCCCATCTACCACAAAAAACAAGAAATTGCTTCCCTCTTTTGAAAATTGAGTTCTTTTCAACAAAAGTCCTTCCTCCTCACCCCTTCTACTAACTCTTTCTGTCCTTGGGGATAGAAGCATACCAGCTTTTCCTGTAACATTTTCCAGAGTAAAACCATTTCTCTGGCAGCAACCAAGAAAAATCTTTTAAGTGACTCATCAAAAAGGAAAAAAAAAAAAAAAAGAGTCTATGAAACTCTGCAAGATCTGTTTAAGATAATTCAGAGCTGCCTATCAAAAGAGATAATCCTCAGTTCCTGTGCATAAGCTATTCGTATTTCTTTCTTCCTGCTGCACCGGAATTAGTATATATACATGGTGCAAGATCATTAGAATATTAAGCCAGGTGAAAACAATTAAAAAAAAAACCCTTTGTCTTCAGTGCAGGGCCTGGTCTGACATAACATTACTCATTTGGGTTTTGTTGGGTCTTTTTAATATTAAAATCCTAATCGTACAAAAGAATCTTTATTAAAGGATAGTTGCTCAGTGAGGAGTGGCTGGCCTGACTTTCTTCTCAAGATTATGCATCCCAGGAAAACTTCTATCAATATAGCCAGGAATTTAGATGAGCCAGTAATTAAAAAATCTTGAAAAACTGTGTCAGCATTTATCTGGGCAAACAGTGTAATTCAGAGAGAAGCAAAACAAGACAAATCTTATTAAAATCCATATTAACCATGGTACCATGAAAACCATTTCCAAATACGTAATTTAGATGTTATTTAATAATTTGAGATGAATGTCCCAAAGAATTAAGTTTTGCAACATAGAGCAAAGAATTTAAGATAATATATTAGTCACATAAAATCGGTGAAGATTTTGGCTTTGACTGTAGCAAAACAAGGCTCTGACCTGTGTTTTTCCAGGGCAGACTCAAAGTCAAGTTTTTGCCAAGTCAATCTGTTATGAAACACTAGGCAGCTAATAGACCATGTTAGGTGCTTGTTAAATATCCTGCAAACCTATTGTTTCAGGAATCCTACAAGTAAGAACAGATCAAAATATAGGTCCATGAACCAGTGCAAATATTAGATGTCTCTAACGAATATATTCACTGAGCTATCTTCAAACAGTGTTCTTGAAGAAAGCTGCAAAACCAGATGGGTTTGCGGTCACTTTCCTAGTCTGGCATTACGCCTCTTTTTTCAAAGGTAACGTTTTGAAGCTTCTTATAAACAAAAAAGAAGTGTCTAACTCAGAAAATTTTTCTTTTCTCTGTAGAGGAAGCAGCAGGCAGGATTGCTTTCCAGCATACATCTATGCCTCTCCTGAGAACACAGGGAAGGACACGGCACTACAGGAGTAATTTCTTAACCGACTCTGCCACCATGAGGTCAGACTACCCAAGTGCACTCAAACCACACAAGTACGTCGGCTTTCATAGCAGATGTTTTTAAAATTAAGAGCTTTCGTAAGCATATTACCTTACAAATGTTTGCTTTAGAAATTTAGAAATTTAGAAATGTAAGACTACATAAAGCCAGCAGAAGAGAAACACTGTTTTTATTCCAAATTCATTACCAATCATTTGACAAAGCATAAATTAGAATTTATTCTAATAATAAGTGAGGAATAAAGACGATATGAATTAAGGATGACTGAATTACGGTGAATTTCTTTCCAGTTCTTGCACATTAAACCTATGTAGCTTCAGCATCTATTACATGTATCAGTGTCATGGGGGCCCAGAAACTACATGTTACTATATGAGGATCCCAAAGGACTCAAACAGAAGCTCACAGATAACATTTAATACATAGTGATAACATTAAGATGAGCACAAAGCACAGCAGCAGCCATAGCTTCTTGGATGAGGGAACAGGAGTGAAAATGGAATTCTCAACTTTCATATCATAACCAAGCAGTTAATTCATTTTCTCGCAAATAGGAAGAGGAGTCCCCAGCCCTTAGGACATTCATCCACATCCACTCTTCAGGAAGACTGTGCAGGGAGGAATGAAAGGGGAATGGCAGACAAGACAGAGGGGAAAAAAACCCTGTTTTCATATTGTGTTTGGGGCCTGAGAGCAGAGAGCAGAACTCAGGCCTTCCCCTCTCAGCCAGCTGCTCTCATCACTGTGTTACAGAGCCATACTGTTCAATAGAAGAGTGGTTCTTTCACCCCCAGGTAATGGAATTCCCTGATGTGCAGCATAATCTCTTGGGAAACATAGATTTGAGCCCCTTCAATTAAAAAAAAAGACACAAAACTTGACAGTTGAGTCTGCCCCCCTGGGATGAAGGTGAAGATGGGAAGTAGGAAGATAAGGAAGGTAGTATGCAGACTCAGGGGCTGGCAGTGTGGCTTGTAGGGTTATCTCCTCCCCCTGCAGCACTGGGTGCACCAACCTGCCACATCCTTAGAGCTGATCCAGACACTGTGGCTGCTGTTAGCCAGATCTCCTAAGCCTCCAGAGTATGTGCAAGGAGTGAGGTGGGAAGAGATATAGCAAGTTTTATCCTACTCCTACTTCAAATCCCATACCCATTCTTAAAACTATAGGCAGTAATAAGACGATGTAAGTAATACATTTCATAAAGATCACAAGAAAGGACATTCAATTCAAAAGAAAGAGGTCACTCACTAACATTGTCTATGTGCAAGTAGTTTAGGAACAGTCACTTTCCAGCTTCCATCAATAATACGGACAAAAAGGCTCAATGCAAAGGCCTGAACATAGGTATATAGTGACTTTCAAGACACCACAGGATTTCTGAAATAACTGCACGATGCTGGCAAATGTAATGCAAATCTACAGGAAACCTGTAGCTGGATCAAAAGGTCTGCATGTGACTTATGGTAACACCTACATTTGGTCAACAGAATTGTGCCCTAAATCTCAGTTGCTTATACTGAGAGCTTAGATACTGAGGACCTATGCGGAAAACTACGTATAGAAAACTGCATTTCAGTCTCTTAGTCCAGAACTAATTCCCATATTTAAGTTTGAGCTGAAATATGAGAAGACCTTGCAACCTGGAAGATCCTCTAGATAGCCAGCGAATGCTATTTAGCGCCCACTGAGATGCCTTCAGATACCTCACCTGGATCTTGGGCTGCCTCTTGAGAAGAGCTGGAACTTCACACGGATTCTATGTCATCTGTGCCAGCCCATGCAGATGCTTTGAATATCCCACTGTGCCCCAGAAGGCAGTGAATGTCTTTGTATAGGCAACTAAATAAAGATTCTAATAAACTTAATTCATGCCAGTTGAGATTAATGTCTGCTCATGGAGGCAGCAGCAGGAAACTTGCCAGACCAGAGACTGGTCTCAAATGCAGTCTTCACATAAGATGTAAACACAGGTGAAACATCGCCCTCCCTGAGTGAGGGTTCTAACTCTTACCAGTGGTTTTCAACCTGGAAGACGGATGAACACTTCTTAAAGATTCAAAAAAAAACCAACAAAAAACCCCAATTCAGCTAGGAATAATAGGTTCATATATACCAAGCTACATAAAAACCTACTTACAAAGATTTATTTTATGTTGTAGGTCTTGCACTTCTAATGAAAATTATTTAGGTATCCAAAAAGAAAAAAAAAAATTGAATGTCATTTCCCTGAGCTGATATAAAGAATTTTAGAGCTTCAGCTGTTATTCCCTCCTGAATAAGAAAGCTGGAGAAGACTGCAAGCCAAATGTCTGAATGCTAGTCTAACTGATACCCACAGGGAGACACTCATATGCACGGCTTCACTGCAAACCCACTACTGATGGGGTTAGCTGACCCCTTGCTCAGGGACACCAGTTGTTATGAATCTTACCACAGATGTCTGATGCTTCCTAGGCATTGTACAAGTAACTTGGTATCTAGGGTGGAATGGTAAAAAGTCTGAGTGATAGTTCTCAATAGAAACCACCTTTTCTGCCTATTGACATTTTCCAAACTGCCACAAGACTGGCAAATGAGAAAGTTACAAAATTAAATAATTAGCCTTAAACTTTCTAAATTTTCACATTCCTTAGTCGCAAAGTAAAAAAGAAAGAATCTTTAACTATAACAGAGCTGTAATGTAACATAACCTTAGGAAGTTAAAGTACACATTAATTTGAGGGGTTGTTCTAGAAAACATGGAGGGTTCTTTTATAGGGAAGGGTAGCATTTTAAATTGTGTTCAAAGAAGATGCTAATTTAATAACTTTTGCAGGGTTTTTTAACGCAATGGTTTTGCTAACACACAGCATATTGACCCACATGTATGCACACACTAGGCCGCTGTCTGGAAGTTCTGCTTTAAAGACTAGAGCCACTATCTTCAAATTTCTTAACTTCTATTAACCCACGTGAGTTCCTGCCTCCCCATCCTCTGCTGCCTCATGGTTTTGCAGCTCATCTCAGGATTTTCCTTTGCAAGACTTCTACATGGAAAAGTACAGCCCTCCTGTGCTGCATGCCATGAGTTGGGAAGGACTGAGAGTTTTGTACATTACCACTGGAGAAAGGACAAGAAACTAAAGTGGCCACAATCTTTTCTTTTCTAACAAAAAGATCCTTGAGCAAAGATCTACAAGAGTCAAAACTACGCTTTTTCTTCTTTTTTTTTTGCAAAAATGGCCCAAAAGATCTAGTTTTACCCATTTAATTTTTAATTCTGAATCTCATGGTTTAACAGGGATAGCAAACACAGTACAGCACTATGAAAAGCAATAGCTGGGTGTCCTAATAGAAAGGAAGTAAAGGTAAATCATATCCTCAGAACTACAGATAAAATCAAACTTATTTTTTAGAGGAAATAGTTGTAAGGAATTCATGTGAACCTATCCACTCCTGTGGAATTCCATCAGAGCTTTTGTTACATAATTCCCCCCCCCTTATTTGAATATTCCTTCAATTCTTCAGACTGTCTCAGAAAAGAACCATTATTTGAGATTACTGCCTCATTTTAATATATTACATTATCTGCACTACTGAATAATGCACAGGACTTTGTGTAGCCATGGTTTATTTTCCAGCAAGATTTTTTTCATAGTATATTGATCTTGATAGCTTTCCCGAACTGGGGAAAAAAAAAAAAAAAAAAAGAAGTTTGTCAGAATTCAGGAAAATCTGTCATATATGTTACTGCTATGGTCTTCATTTCTCAGTAACGGGTACTTCTCATGCAGCAGACAGAAATGGATGCAGCAGACAGAAATGGATGCAGCAGACTGATGCTAGCATTGTCATGTGTATAGAGGTACTTTCCCGCTCTGGTATGTTTGAAGCTTATTAACGTTTTATAGTCTTTCTTTCTAAGGACATATCATGAAATAGGCTGTAATTAATTCAGCATGAACATTCAGAAATGAAGCTATCCAAAGTCAGGCAATGCAAGAAAAAAAAAAAAGAGAAAGGCTAAAAAGCTTTTTTGTTTTCATTTTGATGCCAGTACAAAGATATATTAGGCCCCAGATTGTACAGTTTATTTTTGCACTTAGTTTCATGGAATGTAATTGAAATTCTCATGAGAGAAAGGCAAATTGATTTGGCACAGTGTGTTTCTGAACAGACTATTGTGAGAAAATGATACAGACATTAAATGCATCTCCAACTTCTTTATAAAGATATCATTTTCCACATATATCAAATTTCACGCATACTGATTGTCTCTAGACAATTTAGTGAAAGCCAGTTAGATTTAGTACACTTTATTTTGACTTTCTGTTCCTTTTTAGGATTTGACTTAATAGAAGAGAGGCTCTTTGGGAACCATTACTTCTACGACTAGATCATCCTAAATTTTACAGTCCGTGTGGTCAAGTCTACACACTTTACCATTACAGCATTGTATTTTATATAATAATACATGGAAAAATGTAAAAACACTCAAAGAAATTAAGCAATAATTATCATTATTAAATAGTGTTGTTGAACTTAGCAGGAGCATGTAAATGAGCCCACCTCAGCCAAGGCTCCTTCAATCATTCCAAGATTCTGAAGACTTTCAAAAAGTTTTGTTTTTTTCCTTCAACTCAAAATACGCTTTTTCTGTCTCATTCCCACACATGAAATTTCTGTTCCAAAACTATGCTCGCCATCATCCAGAATGGATACCATTTAGCCTTGACTTCACACTAAGTCATTAGTCAGGTATTTCATGCCAGGCAAGAATAAGCCAATTATCAGATTTTTTTTTTTTTTTTTTTGCTTCCAAGGCGAATACAAAGGTTTATGGTCCAAATCAATATACATCCATTAATATTAATTATTCATTTTATTAATGTTAACATTACTCATTATGAAGGGCTGTTTGAGTAATTTTTAGATGTCTCTAATAATTATGAATTTCACTTTTTGTCCTTCATGCCTATTTATAACCAGACCCTTAGAATCCAAGTAGACTTACCTAAGAGGCAAGAAGGTATTGTCTTCAAAAGTTAAAATAAGCTGTAGATCAATTTTCCTGAACACAATAGTAGAAGGTGATCCTAATTTGATTTTCCACTTTGCATTTTCTGGGTCCTGCCTGATTTTACATAAATCTGCATGGTCTTTCAGGGACTGAAAATCCAAGTATTGCCTTAGATTCACTAACTAGGAAGGTACTGGAGGTAACTTACCATGCATCAGCTACTTGATATTTCCTGTCTGTGTATAGCCTCTTTCCTTTACCATTTTTATTTACTTTGAAGCAACCTCATAGTCAGTTAAAAAAGCTACCTCAGACTGACTGTGGTTAGACAGTATGCAGACAAACGCCTGTGCAGGACCTGGCAACTCAGACATGTGTCCAAAATAGATATTACAGGCGAACAGGGTCACCCTTTACCTCCCCATGGGAAGTGCCCATCTATCATCTCACACAAAATAACTTTGGGCAGCTTAGGCTTCTAGAAAGTGCTAAGTGCTCCAGGCTGAGAAGATGTGACTGAAGGCCTGGTGGAGAAAAATAATCGTTCCAAAAGGAGAAAGAAAAAGGAATTACAATACAAAACCATTCGCACCCTAAAACCATTTGTGCCCAAGAAAAATTAGACAGCGATAGCAATTTCAGTAACTGAACAGTATTTGCCTGCTTGGCTTACAGAGATATAAGGGGAAACTGCAGTTACTGGAAAATGTTATTTGCAGCTGTAGCTTGACATTTGAATAGGCAGAAAAGAAAAATGTATCTCTCATGCTCTATATATCTGATAAAAATATTGTTCAGAGGTTCTCATTAGAGAAAATTCTTGAATGATGTGGTTAAATCAGATCACACGTTGCCTATACTTTCCAAATATTGCCTCAGATAAATAATTTCTTTAAATAATAAACATACAGTCCTCATCCTAAACAAGTCCTGACAATAAAAAACTTGTGACTTTATCTCCCAGCCTCACTCCCACACACACATAAACGAAACACCTCATTCCAAATGACAAGAAGAAAGACAATTAAAAGTGAAGTTGCCCATCAACATGCATTATTTATATCTCACCTCATGAGGACACACTGTATCATTACCACAACTGCTGTATTCCCCAGACTGCTCAGCACCAGGGTAAATCTCAGCCTCTCAATGTGCCCTGCCTGAATTTTCTGTTCTCTTAGCTATTAACTTAGCTATTAGCTTAATGGTGGATCACAGCAGCTCCAAAATGAGGGAATGAAGGAGCCATAGAGGGATACATTTAATAAGTTTCTCAGTGGCTTTTGTTTGCTTGCTTTTCAGAGTTCCGAATCTGCGCAGATGAAGTACTCTGGTTCTGAGAACAGCACTGAAGTGCAGCTACAGATGGAAGATTATTTTTCTTCAACAGCATAAAGCCTTTGCTATTGTAGAAGAAAATCTTATTGAAAAGAGAAAAAGATTTTAATGTTGCCCCCCCTGCTCTGAATTCCCAGTGATAAAAAACAGTATTTAGGACCATTCAAAGTCATACATTTATATTTAAAAAAAAAATGTTCCATATTTGTATTCACTTCTTAATCAATCTTAGAGGATTTTTTACAGTTCTTAATCATTTCATTCATCAGCAATTTTAAAACTCCTCACTAAACTATATGAAAGGAAACGAAATAGCACAGAAAAACATAACAAACCCTGCCAGAGTGAGAAACTGCAGCTTTTACAGAGAACCAACCCATTCAGAAATGTATACCCGTTCAGCTCTCTTCAGAGAAGCTTAGCTGTCAGTCCTTGACTAATGCTATAATTTAAATCCTCGTATCTTTGCTACTAAGAAAAATTTGTTCACAGCCGATGAATATAGACATACCGCAAAGGGTATTACTCGCATGTTGCCACTTGAGGGCAGTCATTTCGTGTCGTCTAAATAAAATGCTAATACTCAGTAGCATTATCTCATGTTTGCAGCTAGGTCTTTCTGAGCCAAACTCTGTCATTGATATACAGAAACAGAAAACGAACACAGACTATCTCTTCTGAGCAGCCAATCTTATCTGAAATTAATCTCGGTCCAGTTTTAGGAAAGAAAGCTAACAAGCTATGAAAAAAATAGCAATCAAGCAATAGTGTTCAAATAGGAATTCAAATAGAACAGCTTAAAGAATATTGAGAAAAATTAGATGTTTTCAGTCAGCCAGGCCTGGAGGATTTACCCTGAAGTAAGGCACTTGCTGAAGCAACCTCAGCATTGTTAGTAGTTGTAGTTAAACCAAATCAATGGAAGCTGGGTGATGTTCCTAAAAAACAGGATAAAAGTGAAAAACAAGTGGGAGATCCTGAAAGCAGGGCAGAATTAGGAAAAGCCAAAACATTATGGATTACCCAACTCACTTCAGAACTGCCAAATACTGAAATAATAAAGAAATGTTTAAGCTCTTGAAAGGTATAAAGGAAATGAGCAAATGCCAACCTGGGCTGCCAAGATAAAAAACTTGTCATACCATCTTAATTGTCATCTCATGCAAAATGAAGAATAAGTGGATATTATGGATTTTGTCACATCTTGAAAACAGCTCAGATAGCTTTAGTGGAAGAAAATTAGGAAATCATGATTTAGCTGAAGCCATAGTCTAGACAAAACATGCTTCAAAATGTGTACGTTAAAGAATAGTTACCAAAGAACTGATAATTTGAGCAGTAGGACAGAGGGAGCCCTTATTTAATCTGCAGAGGATATGAGGCTTAAGGTGAGGTGGAAGGTTTGCATATCGCAGCCAGAAGTTTGTTCAAAACATATTATAAATCTTTTCTTTCTTAATAAGCTTTGTATTTCTATCTCCCATTGATTCTGCCACTCCATTCAACGCTCCTACACTGTTCCCATTCAGAAGTCCCCTCCAGCCACACTGCTTCATGGAGTTAATCCAACCACATGATCTTCCTGAATTATTCTGGAAGGCCCAAACTCTACAATTCCAACTTCTTTTTCAAATCCAGTTCTGCTTTACTGTTAAATTCATACGTTCACAGAAACAAACAAACAATCAAAAAACCTTCCTTTTCCCCTAACCATTTCTGCTGTCTGTATTACAATCTCCAGAAATACGCTTGCATATATTCAGTGAGTTGAACATATGTCATTTGCTATGAATCTATGTTACTTATCTTAAACTGTGTATAATTTTACATTGAGATTCTTATTTTAATTGAGGGTGGGCTTTTTCCTGTTTTCTAATTATTTTAAATTTTCAGTAAAAAGATACATTAATTTGCAAGATAGCCAAAGTAATTTTTTAAACAAACTCAAGTTTTGGAGCAACGAAAGGACTGCTGTCCTTGTTTATACTTCTTCACACTATGAGCAGGAAATGCTTGTATGTCTGCTGTGATAAATGAAAGCTGTGCATACACAATGAGGACAGTCCTTGGATTTCAGCAGTCATTTTGTGTATATAGAAGCTATATACAGAATATAATGGCCTTATTGACCTTAGGCAAGAAGGCGGCAATAGGAGGTGAACGGGTGATAGTGACGCCTTCCTTTCAGTGACTGAACTTTGATCCTGTACTGTAGCTTTAAAAGCATGAATTCAGTGCCGCTAATGGAAATAACCTTGGAAAGATTATTATTTTGAATGAAAAACAGTAATAAATTTTACTAAAGTACTAACATTGTGTTGAAAAGGGAAGAAAAAGTTTTTTCTTCATTCAGAGATACCAGATTGTACAATATGAAGCACCAGCGGATAGAGAAGATGTTCAGGGTTTTTACTTCTTTAGTTCCTTAAAAGACCTTCACACAATCTATTTAAGAGATCTCTTTTCTCTTGTTAGGGCAGAGGAAAGCTTACGACAATGTGAGCACCATAAGTCTCTGGAAGGCTGGGCAGCTCTTGATTGAAGGCAGCATCACATTTACTGACTACTGTCCAAAAGGATTCAGGGATCTGAGGTGCTGGTCAGGTTGATAAGGTTTCATATTGTATTTAGAACTGCCACTTAATATGAATTAGGGATATTAATAAAATCTGTATTGTATTTGCAATGGTAGACTACCAAGGTTGCCCAGAACATTGGGAGGGACGGAGAAGAGAGGAATTGTTTGCTTTCTTGTTGTCATCCTCCACCAAAATGGACTGCAAAATAATTTCATGTAATCTAGCCACAAGAATGAGGGCTACACAGTTTTAACAGGACACCAGACAGGCCAGTCAACCCAGCACAGACTGGACATTACTGCCTCACCCAGGAAAGACTTTAGCACTGTGATTTTAGGGAATTTTGAGCTAACCCAGTTGCACTCATTCATTGGTAACAGAAGAGCTCAGTGGCTCAAAGTGGTTTTAAATATAGTTTGCAATCCTGCTTGAGATGAAAGAGAGTGACTGCTAAACTTAGGAACAGACCTTCTGAAAGCCCTGAAAAGAAGTGAGAAAGCTTTCTGAATAGCGATAGTCAGCCTGGCCATAGTGTAGTCTGTATTGTTTAGATGCTCTGGAGTTCTATCCAGTGCAAGTAACTACTGTTGCAAGAAAAAGTTTTAAAGGTGTTTATATAGTACTGAGAATAATATAGTTTATACTGCATCATAAATAGGCACTTGCTAAAAGGTAATTATTCTTAAAGACTAAATTACAAAACCACATTGCCCCAAAATACATTTCCCATTCCTAACTTACAAATCCAATTCTCCAATACTTGCTCAAATTGATGTATTAGTGAAATCTTTCCTGGGCAGACCTGTAATTCTTTGTAACATGCAGAAACATGCGTTTCAGGATTGGTTTAATCTTCTGAGTAACTAAATTTAATTCCATTTAGTTTGCAAAATATTAAATTATATGCCTCCCAAACCATTATATCTCATTAGTGCTAAAATTGGGGAAAAAAAAAAAAAAAGAATAGTTGGAACAGGTGTTCAAAATTTTTTGAGCTAATAATGTTTCCACAATATTGATAAAGGGCTATTTTAACACCTTTATCATTTCATCATGATTAAATTTGCAGTTACTTTTGACAAAAATTATGACGCTTTTTGACATTTTAAAGGAATATCATCAAATACTTAATCACAAGTTCTTACTATATTTTGGGTTATTGGCAGCATGTATGTTCTTGTGTATCTATTCAGGAGAAATAGAGCTATCTGTATGTCATGTGATAGAAATGTATCACTGTTTTCAGTAAAATGAATATATTAGCATTAATAATTTGAAAGCATTCTTCCCTCTCCAGGATATTTCAAGAAATATTGTATGACTGGTTTGAATCATTAGCTAATGTAAGCCTATACTATCTTAGGATGGGATTCAATAATTCTGAATTTGAGGCACACATGATCCAATATCAAGCAAATGTGGGCAAATTATACATTGCTCAAAGAAAAGTGTAGTTTACACTATCTGAGTAAGACCAAATGCTTCTTATAGAAAGTCAATCAAAACATGGATTTCAGAAAGAAAAAAATATTTGCATTACTAATATGTCTAATAATTCAATAATAAGAACATAAAAATAATGAACAAAAGAAGAAATAAATTACTGCATTCATTATGCTGAAGTAGGAGGAAAATTATAGGTCATTATATACTGCAAGAGACATCAATTCTTAGGTTTAAAATGTGCTTCAGTGAAGAACTAGTGGGTTTTGGATAAAAGCAGAACTCAATGAAAGAATGTAAAAACCCATTAGCCTCAAATTTATAAATCATTCTCTTTTACATTTGAATATACCAACGCTGATAATATTTTAGAGTGAATTTGCCCTGAACAGTGGAATTCAGGCTGTTTGGAACACATCATCTTGCTGTGACATCTGTTATCCCTTTACTGTGGATTAAGAGAGGTGGTGAGGAAGGTGGTCAGATATAACCACTGTGCTGTGACAAGTGTTATTAGCAGTGGTAGAAAACAGAGTTTCGGAAGAGTGGATTGGAAGCAGCTGGATTTTCCATACCTGAAAATTAAACTCCTGTCAAATCTACCAGTATCTTGGGCTTTAAAAACCTATTCCTATCTTTAGCTTAACATAAAACATTGAACAAAACACGTATAAGGAACAAAAAAATGATAACATTTTTTCATCACTTTTTGAAATAAAACTGTTTAAAATCAGAGACAAAATTCTACAATCATACAAGCCCCTGAGGCTGCTGCCCCACATCAGTGGCTGGTACAAACCATCACACTCTCTCTCTCACACATAGGTACACACATACTCAGATGCACAGAGCTGGCCAGGACTCCCCCTGGTCCTGTTGCTGACCCCCTGCACTCTCCTACCTAGAGACCCACTCATCCCCTTGCTCCTAGACCACTTCACCTACTCACCAGCCTATCCAGATTGATTTTCACTAGCAATTATACTCATTCACATGCCCCCACTCGCTCCAGTCACTGCATCATGGACACATGGGACATTCAACCTGTGGCCTGACTTCAGTTGCTGCACTCATACACACAGGAATTTAAAAGAAGACAGAACAGACTGAATTGATAAAGCACAGCGTATGGCTGGACAAGTGCACCAATTAGGCAAATACTTTCATTTTACCAGCCTTTTTTATTCCCTTAATCCTCTATTTCCCACACTTACTCCTCTCCAAGTCACCTAAATCCCTCTCTTTTTCACCATTGCTTCCTCCCTGAAATGCCATAAGGACTCCTGTGTGATTCCAAGATGCTCTTCCTCTGCATCCCATCATGTGTCCCTCTTTGGTCAGAAAGATGATTTGGAAAGCTGCTCCCCAGGACTCATGGTGATGAGTTTCATGCCTGGGTACTGGGGTTTAGGGTCTCCTGGGGCAGTCCTGGGAGTGGCTCAGAGAAGATGTTTGCTCCTACAGAGTGCTTAATCCACGTTCCTGCCTCCCATTGTGCCTCTAGGCTTGTGAAGACTGTCTTTGATGGGCTGATGGTTCCTGTGATGGGCCTGGACCCTGCACAGAAGGGTATTACTTGGATTCCCCCAAACATAGTCTCTCTGTGCTCCTGGGCAGGTGTGCAGATGAGCATCTATCACGCAACCTGACATAAACCAGCATAACGGCAGCTGCTACATAACAGCCAGTTTTGAATACAGGTATATTTAACAATGATTGGCTGATAAGAGGGATATGAAGCAAAAATAAATGAATACATAGTTTATTAAATGGATTGCACTCACTATCTGTTTAGAAACCATTCATTTCTCTAGATGCTACAACATCATTATTTTTTCTCGTGTTTTTACTTAATTTGTGTTGTTCAGCACCCACAACAAACTGGAGCAGCTGAGAACTCTGCTCCACTTATCATCCACATTGTAAATGATGAGCTTTACCTAACATACGCTTCAGTGAAGAATTACAACAACTTTTGAATTGGTGTAATGGCACAGGTACGTAATTACGGTTCCCCCCAGCTTTTCTTGCATGTGATCTAAATTCACATAAGACCTGTACATTCAGTAGGGCCTGTTGTGACAGGACATGGGATAATGGTTTTAAAGTAAAGAGTTTCAGACTAGATATAAGGAAGAAATTCAGATAAGGTATAAGGAAGAAATTTGTTATGAGGCTGGTAAAACACTGCAACAGGTTGGCCAGAGACATGGTGGATGTCCCATCCCTGGAAATATTCAAGACCAGGCTGGATGGTGCTTTGAGTAACATGGTCTAGTGTAAGGTGTCCCTGCCCATGGCGGGGGAGTTGGAACTAGCTGATCTTTAAAGGTCCCTTCCAACACAAACAATTCTATGATTCTATAGTTTTATGATATAATACTACCAAATAACAAATGCTTCTGACCATACTATGTTAACTGAACTAAAGTGTCATGTGCCACAGCGTGGCCTGCAAAGTGCCACAACTATCCACCCTTTATTTGAATGACTTGTCCTTATTTCAAGAAATCACCTCTATATCCTTTGTGGGTGAGATGAGGAAAGGGAAGACTGAAAAAAATTACAGTTATGTAGGGTAGCATTATACACTAAAGTAAGTTAGAGGAAATCAGCTGAAGAAAACAGTTCCTTAATAAAATCAGCCACAAAGCTCTAAAAAATGTCTTACTTTCATGTTGTCTTAAATCTGTCTCTAAATAAAATAAAAAGTACTGATGTGGCTCCCTGGTTTGAGACTGCATGTTAGAACTTGATTTTGCCCTGAGGTTCTGGGGTTTCTTTATGTTTGTAACCGAAGTAAGGAAACTAGCATAAAAAAAGAAAAATCTGAAAAGGTTAATTAATCACGGCATAAACAGCTAATATGAGCGATCATACATTTTACTACGAATGTTTAGTGAGTATCACATACAGGGCAAACCTTTGAAGAAGCTACAGACTGTCTTGTACAAATCTACTGAAGAATCAAAGGACTTCAAAACCAGGCACTGGAATCAGATAAGAGATGGTGTCCCTTTGGGCTTACAACTAAGACTGGGTATGTGTTACAAGAGATTTTAAGAAGACGGTTTGAGGCAGAAGACTACTTCCCTCCCACTCTTCACAGTGGCAGCTGTTCAAGAACTGAAAATCTGGTTAGTGAAGCAAAGAACTAGGGATGAATGATGCTGTGCATCTTTAGTGAGGCAGAGGTCCTTCTGACAGGCTGCGTCTAGGCTATCTTAGCCAGTGAGTTCATCATTACCCAGACAAATACAGTGCTCCATATCAAGTGCTATCTGCTTGCTGTTGAATATTTCATGTGCATGCATCTCTAAGGGAGAAGGAACCTTCAATTTCTTTAGAGGTTGTTTTTTTTTTTTACAGAGATTATTCAAGCCATCATTAAAAAAGATTCTTTTAAAAATGCATTTCCAGAGCACAAAGCTGCCTACAAAGCTGCCTACAAAGCTGTAGGTGGGATAACTGAATAGATTCAGCTAGCTAGTGAGTGAAGATTCCAGGGTTTGTATTTATCATAGCGTAACTGTTATCTAGTATAGACTACACTGTCTGGGGACTATCTCTCTAATATCAATCAATTACAGAGATTGGCATGGCAATAATAATCAAGGTAAGGACTGTAAAGACTGGTATTATTTTTATTTGCTTAAGTTACACCATCCCATGGATCATGAATACGATGCTGAAAAACTGTTATGAAGTCATACCCTAAAGAGAAGATATACTTTCAGGAGAATACACTTTGCTCTTTCAGTAATGACAAATATTTTGTAGTATGTATGGCTATACTTTTTACTACACTTTACACAGCAGTCAGGGGTTGTTTGGAGTAGGACAGCATGCAGGCAATTCAAATCCTCCAAATCTAATATAGCATCAAGGAGCAAAGCTCTTGGGTTGCTATGTTTGTTGGTTATTGCTAACAAATGTGAAAACACAGAAGCTCACAAGGTGGCTGCTGCAAAAGCAGCTAAGCATACCATATCATTTGGAGTCATTCGCATGAACGAGTTGATTGTAATAATAAGGGAGCATGGTTTTCTAGGAGCACCCGTGTCTACAATTTGTATGACAGAACTTTGTTTATTGCTAGTTTTCTTTTAACTAAGAAACTCAAAAAAAAAAAAAAAAAGCTTTCCTTTGTGGCTTTTGGTACTTGAAACAATAAACATATTCAAATAATTTGTGATAGTCCTACCTTATTAATATTTTAAAAACAAACAAATAAACAAACAAACATACAAATCCACTATTTGATGGATTATTTTCTAAATGACCAATGAAACTGTAACTGAGTTTTTGAAAAACAAAAAGCACATTGCATTCAACTGGTCTGAACTTTAACAGATAATTATCATCTCCAGCTGATAGTGTTAGCATTAACTCTGTGAGATATTACTCTGGAAAATTAATGGAGAATAAAAAAAAGTATTCGCTTCCAGCTAGCAGTCCATTTTCTACAGAGCAAAATACACTATGCCATAAAACATATCTGCCAATGATGTAACAATACATTTCATCTTCATCTCCCATCTTCCAGAATTTCAGGATAATGGAAGCTATGCCATTTTGTTAGTTTTAGATTCTTAGAAATATTGTACGTGCCCTTTCATCTCTGTGGCTGAAAGCAGCTTAAAATATTTTGTTACTTTCCAATATTGCACTTTTACCATGAGAAGAAACAGCAATTTTTAGTCTCTCTAGAGGTGAAGAATATGAATTTGAAGAAACTCTCCATGACCGAGAATATTCCTATTGCTTTAATGACATAATGCACTAATTTAATGGTTAGGTACCAAAGGAAAAGTGATGACAACTTATTATAGAACCTGATGAAAAACTTACTATGGATTGTTTCACAAGGAATATTTTATTTGAAATTCAGGAGAGTATGAAAATTAGGAAATTAATAGTTTTTCTATCTTTGAATCAGATTTTCTCAAGCTCTTAAAAAGTTTAAAATTTACTGTATCTATTCCTACCTCAAATGTAGTGCTCAAAATAATGATTTTCCTATTAAATAGTCTTGCAGAAATTGCTGAAACTGGCTAAATATTAATTCTGTAAAGGCTGAATGTCAAACTAATTTCAACTACATATTCAAGTTATTAAATATTTTTGGGTTTTAAAATTTTGAAATATATTAAAACTGGAAGCCATTTTAAATAGCAATTTGAGACATGTTGACTTGTATATATAGAAACAAGAAAACATAGATATAAGAGAAAAAGTCTGAACAGTCTGGAGGAAATGTCAATTTTTCCATAATGACCTTTTAATGTATTTTGTGATCTATTAAGAAGATCTATTAACAGATTAAAATTTAATTTTTATCTACTATTCAGGGGGTTTTGTATCATTTTGCTATATTCACCATCTCCCTGGAAGTCTCCCTGAGACCTCTGCAAGACCCCATTAGCTCTCACAGCAATTCCTAACCATCAGATACTGATATTCAGTGTCCTGTGAATTAAGAATCAGCCAATGACACATTGTTACTGCTATATTGTAGCTTAGCAAACTTAACTATAGATCAGGAATGTGATTTTACACTTTTTTTTTTCTTCTTTAATGCCAGTGTCCACCAGGTCACTTGATTATAGGTGAAAGGAATGAGGACTTTACCACAAAAGGACAAGTCCATTGCTTCTTTCAACCAATACAAACCAATGAATTTGAGTCCAGTTTTTCCCAAGGTGACATCAGTATCAGCTCCTGACTTTGCCTCAGTTTCTGGCCTTTAACAGCTGCTTTAGTACCACTGTCAATTTAATGTCACGACAGCAATACTATGAATACATTTTTCAATCTTCAAGAAAGTTACAGGAATATAATCTCATATATTTGAGATCTTCACCTTGGACTTCTCAACAAAATTGCTGATAATACAAAGAGCTTAAAATGTTGACATGGGCCAAGACCATGCTGAGTGCTTTTGGGTTTATACCTCAATAGACAGTTTTTTTGTGTTTCTGACATTGCATATGGAGTGTACTAAATCTTTCAATTTTTCACTTTTTTCTTTGACTACCAAAGAGGGCAGACTATCACATTTATCCATCAGTTTCTGCACTACAAACAAGGAAACTTTCCTGAGAGCGTGAACTGGGGAATGGGTGGATTCCATCAGCTACACTCTGTATAAACAGAATTTTCACAGTGAGTCAACTACACTGCTCTTGCTAAGTCCTTTTGCAAAAGTTATCATCAAACAGTAACTAAGGATTTGAGAGTCCAGAGACAGACAGAAAGGCATTTCAGGAGACGCCCAACCTGTCAGAGAGAAATCTTGTGAATGAAGAACTGCTAAGGCTTTTGCTTTATTATAAAGTTAATTTTAATACAGTAGTAAAATATGTAGCATTTTACATCTATATTGTGCAAGAAAATATTACTTCCTAGAATTTTCTAAAGTGGCAGCTAGCCTGTTTCTATGTTGTCTTTATTTATTTTTCCCATCCAGAGGGACCTGGACACGCTTGTGAGGTGGGCTGATGCCAACCTCATGAAGTTTAACCAAGACGAGTGCAAGGTCCTACACCTGGGTCGGCACAACCCCAGGCACAGCTACAGGCTGGGCAGAGAAGAGATTCAAAGCAGCCCTGCAGAGAAGGACTTGGGGGTGGTGGCTGATGAGAAGCTTCACATGAACTGGCTTCTGTGTGCGCTTGCAGCCCAGAAACCAACCGTATCCTGGGCTGCATCAAAAGAAGCATGACCAGCAGGTCAAAGGAGGTGATCCTGGCCCTCTGCGCTGCTCTCGTGAGTCCTCACTTGGAGTATTGTGTCCAGTTCTGGTGTCCTCAACATAAAAAGGACATGGAGCTGTTGGAGCAAGTCCAGAGGAGGGCCATGAGGATGATAAGGGGGCTGGAGTACCTCCCTTACGAAGACAGGCTGAGAAAGTCGGGGCTGTTCAGCCTCAGAAGAGAAGACTGCGTGGAGACCCCACAGCAGCCTTCCAGTAGCTGAAGGGGGCCTGTAAGGATGTTGGAGAGGGACTCTCCATTAGGGACTGTAGTGGTAGGACAAGGGGTAATGGGTTCAGACTTAAACAGGGGAAGTTTAGATTAGATATAAGGAAGAAGTTCTTCACAGTGAGGGTGGTGAGGCACTGGAATAGGTTGCCCAAGGAAGTTGTGAATGCTCCAACCCTGGAGGTGTTCAAGACCAGATTGGATAAAGCCTTGGGCGACATAGTTTAGTGTGTGGTGTCCCTGCTCATGGCAGGGGGGTTGGAACTAGATGATCTTAAGGTCCTTTCCAACCCTAATTGTTCTATGGTTCTATGATTCTATGATTTAGCCTTCTAAAATGTGTTCTGTTAATGAGACCAAAGAGAGGTTGCTATATTTTAATTACAGAAGTCGGGTTTCTCTGCTTTTCCCCACCACAGAACTTCTCCATCATTAATTTCCCTTATATTTGGAATATAATATTTATCCATGTATTTCATTTAGATGCTCCAATAGTACATGTAACTTTACCACTATAACAGGCATAACTTAACCACAGTAAACTAAAAGCGTATCTGCATTGGGGTATTTGCTTCTACTGTACACATTATATCTTTCTGAGGCAAATGGGATTTTTCTAGCAGCATGGACGTATTAATTAAAAATATTTTTTTAAGCTAGCTTTCTAGTTGTTTTCTGCTGCACTGGTGCCATTCCTCCCAAGGTCTCTTCTGAGCTGGAATATTCTCTTTTGTTTATGGTATGTACCTTCTGTTGACTCTTGCAGTTGGTACAACCCTTTGTAGTTATGCTACCGTTTTACAGACATCAACATTGGCTGATCTTATGCCGACTGGTGTGAACTTGGCAACATGACTTTCATGGATGCAAAATTTGAGCTTTGGTTCCCCTTTTTGCTTCAGATTCTCTTTTCTGGTTTGGGATTGGTTGGTTGGTTTTCATTGTCTTTTTTTTTATTCTCTCATACTCATGCTATCCAAGAACTTAACTTTCTTTGGCAAGTTTTGATGTGGGTTGACAAATTTCCTTTGCTTGGCAAATTTTAATTACTTCAACAAAAATTAGTTCTTTGTGTTTGAGATCTAGGACAAGTCACAACCTGATCTTTTATAAAACCCCCAGAATTCCTGCATCATTAGGTCAGCTGTATCCTCTTTTTCTATCTTGCTTTTATACAGACTTTAAAAAGGTTCATTTTTATGTATACTATGAATACAGTTCTAGTTTTTAAATTTACTGAGTGGGGCGGGGGGAATAAAGGAAAAAAACCAAAACAACAACCAAACCAAACAACCAAACCAAGTGCATATTAACTGTTCTGTTTTTCCATGTTCATCTATGGCATTCCTAGAAGAGTCAATAACTCTAAGTATGGCAGCTTTGAAATAGAAACATATCACAAATATCACTCGATACCTCCTAACTTTTCTTTGCTGCTCCCTGCTCATCGTTCTTTTTCATACTGTAAGTTGGTGTGATGGAAGCACCCTCTCTGTGTGAGTGAACAAACAGCCCCATGGTTCCGGACAGACTGAAACCAGCACTGCTGTGTAATCCACAAGAACTGTTCTGGACCACATCTTCCCAGGAACCAAGGAGCCCAAGCCATGTCTTAGCAGGAGCTAACAATACCAGCTTGAGCTGGGACTAGACAGAACTAAAAGTGCTACAGCTGCACACCTGCACATACCCCAAAGGGAGTGAGTTACCTACAAGTCAATCACGAAACACTATAAAAGTCTATAACCTCTCCAAGCCCATTGAGCTCTCCTGTACAGCAGCAAGCTGCACAATGCCAATCTCCTCCTTGAGCAGGACCACCTCTCAGGGTTACTCCTCGAGGGTGGGAGACCCCTTACCTGGCATCTGATACTTATAATAAGGCCTGAAAGTATACTATATGCTAGTGACATTTGTATATAACCATCTACAGCTTAATTATGGGATGTCTTTGACTGCTGTCTAAATCATTGTCTAATCACTGCCTAAATTATCATCTAAATCATCATTTAAATCATTGTCAAATCATTGTTATATCACTGTTTAATTAACATTAAATTATTGCTTAATCACAATTTGATTGCCATTTGATTTCCACTCAATCATTGATTACCATGTGATCATCATTTGATCATTAATTAAACCTTTTTAGGCAACTGCATAGTGATAACTTCCCTTAATAATTCACCTGTGACAGACATATTTTTGGAACAGAGTGACAATTCCGCCTTTCTTATTTTATTAGATGACCCAGGTAAAAAAAAGCAAACCAAAACAAGACAAAAAACACAAAACCAAACAAAAAAACCCAACACTTTAGCTATAATATTAATTTATTTTGGTCATTTGTGATTATTTTGCTCCTTTTCCTGAGTCTTACGCACAAAAATTAGCAATATAGATTCTGATGCACATGAAACCATCATAATAATAAAGCACTGGATCTACAAAGTTCAAGACAGACAATGCATCCACTGTAAAAATATTCATGCAAAGTGTTCAGACAATGCCTATATTGTAAATCAAACAAGGGAGGAAAGAAATAGAGCTGCCTAGTCCATTCTAAGAGAAAAAACATGCTATTGTTTTCCCATGGCGTTGTTAGACAAAGAATGCTGAATAAGTGATGAACTTCGCTTTTGTGTGATTAAGTGCACCAGCTGTATTTCTGAATTCTAACAGTCAACTGAACGATTTTCAGTAACCTTTGCAATTAAACTTTCGCCTTAATTCTTCCATGATGTTCTTTCACACAATGTAAATTTGAATAGCCGCATAGACAGCTACCTATTCTAGCACAAGTGAGAGGGGTTTAATGTCATGCTGCTTCAAATCAGCTTCATTTGAGACATCAGGTTTCACTCAAATTATGCTTATGGAATATGACACATCATAAATTAATGCAAATCAGCCTAAAAAACATCAGTGCTCTGAGTCTCTTTATTACATATTACTAGCATTACCAAAATAGCCTAGGACTTTCCTACAAAATCAGGAAGAACACACCTTCCCAGATGACTATTTCTCTGAGCAGTAAATAAATAGAGAAATGGAAGAAGACAAACCAAGCTACACAGGAGAAATAAAATTGCCAGGGCATGTTCCCCACATAAATAGGCTTCCAAATTATTCACATATACATGCACATAAATATTGCATAATATTAATTCTATCAAGACTATTTTTTCACTTGCTCAGTTTTATTTTCCCCAGTTGAAGGCATTTTCTGACAAAGGAAAGAAAGAAAGAGAGGAAAGAACACCATAAAGCTCCCTGGTAATTTGCAAGGAGAAACATCTTTTCTTCAAGGGGAAGAATGGCTACGTTTAATTACCTGAAAGCATGCTGTTTGCAAAGTACGTTTTTCATACGCAGGATTGGGATAGAGATCCTTCCACTGTAACCCTCTTATATAAACGTTTCCTTCCCTGAGGCTGTGTTCAATTTAGAACGGAATAATGAAGAGTCAATAGGGGCTTGATAGGGACAGGCACACTCAGTTATATTTTTGCCCTGTCAGTATTTTATTTTTGGTGAACCTTTGAGAAAACTTCAGGAAAAGCTTTAAATTCACGCCTGGCCATCATATCTACCTTGAATGGCAAACAGACAGACTTTTTCAGCAGATTCCAAACTTTTAGTGGCTGAACCCCTATCAAAAACTCAGAAGCAACATGAATGCCAGTTACCTTTTATAAAAATAAAGATTGATTCAGGTTTGTTTCTGCTTCCTGGGATAACTTAAAAAACTATGGCAAAGTTGAAGTGATGTACTTGTTGAAAAAACAATCTTTGAGTTACAGAAGACACTTCATTAGCAAAAACAACCACGTGGAGGGATAATATGAGGACCTCCCTTCTGATTTGCTGTGCCATGAAATAACAATCATTGTTTTATCAGAAGTCCATTACTTAGAATAAAATCAATTATCTAGTTCTTAAGATTTACTAACTAAAGTTAAAAATCTTCATACATAATTGGATGACATAAGCTAAGTAAAATAAAATAACTTGCTGCATATTCAGGTTTGGTTGCATTTTTCTTAAAATAAAATTGATATAAACCTATTCTGCTACTTAACCATATACTACAAAAGGGGATCTTGCTCAAGGCAAAAGTCTCACCAATAGAGATACTTGATGTGTGTTGAGAAAAGTGATTATAGAAACCACAAAATTTAGGCTTTTATTAGAAGATAATACAGTTCATAATCTTTCTTTTTGTGAAATTTGACATGAGATTGGTTTAGTACATTATAAATTTCCTCTTTAAAAAACGCCTCCCGAAGCTATGCCCTCTCTCTCAGAATGCCATTTGAACAGCGTTTTATGTCATAAGGAAGAAGAAATCAACAATCATTTGATAACTGCTTTCCATCTGGAAATGAAGACCAGATCCATAATATTGTCTTTGATTGCTGCAAAAACAGCAGCTGTTGAGAAACTTGAATTTAAACAGTAATGCAAATAGAATTTAGAGTGAAGGAAAAAAAAAAAAGTCATCTTCAGATAATCATTAGAGTGGATAAAAACCACCACACACTTAACAGAAAATAGTGGTTAAGGCACTCAGAATTCAGTTCAATTTCCAGATTTGTCACAGACTTATCTGACCTTGCTCAAATTTCAGTGTGCTGCAGTTCTTCATTTCTAAAGCAGAAAGGAAAAAGTCCTTTTTCCTTTCCTATATCCCTCTGCGCATTAATGATTCAGACTGTAAGATATTTGAGATATACATATACACCTACATATACACCCTATGTACACTAATCACTTTGTATAGTTGCATGAGTTGAGTGCCATGTTATGCTTTTTAGTGATGCCAGTGCTGTCAGCACCAGTTAGCTGTTTTCCAGACTGTAAGACAAAATTACTTTAGGGCTTAAGTAAGCAGACACAAACTCTAGACTGAGTAGGGCTTACACAAAAGCCAAGCATCTCTCTGCTCAGTCAGGGTTTTTCTTGAGTATTCCGAAGTCCTAATTTTAGGTATACAAGGAATTCTAAGCACAATGAAGGAGAAGTGGTCTCTGGAGACCCACTCCAACCCAGACTTGAGCAAAATTTGGAAACTGAGTGTAAGGCAGAATCTAGGTGACATGAATCTCAGCTATATTATGTGTATGTACAACACCTAAGACATTGGGGGGTCCAGTCTTCTTTTGAGAATACCTCACACTGCAAGAAATTAATCATTCTCATTACCAAAGATTATCATTGTACTTTTACTTTTTGGTGCATATTTTACCTCACATCATGGATATGTAGGGGCTTTTTACTGCACACCAGGGAATGAAATTTATAGTTTTTATTCTATAGATTCAATATACACATTGTCTACTCGGAGTTTTAAATGGTATGTCAAAGTCTGGCCAACAGAGTTCTTTATCAGGGAAGATTGCAGCAATAACGGCAAATCTCTTGGTCTATCAATTTTGTCTCTTTCAAGATTAAAAGTACAGCTAACCACCTAGCTTAGTGAAGATTGTTGTAAAATTAACAAAATTGCTGCTGCGAAATTAACAAATTAAGAAAAGGACATTACCTGTGCAAAACATTCACAGGTAACCACCATTAAACACTTAAGGTGTAGAAATGTTGCTAGTTATCCACTTCATTAATCTATCTTTTATTGCCTTGAGATCGCTAGCATACACTGTCCAAAGGCTTTTTTCAGATGGAGCATGCTCTGCTGCTCCACTGCCATGTAATTTGATGCTACCTCTGGAAGGTATCGCCCATGTGGATATTCAAGACTCATTTTATAGAATTTTATCTGTCTGACTGTTCATATCTCTACAATTGCAATGAAATTCCACACATTGTGAAATGTCAATGTTCCACCTGTTGTAAAATTTTATTCTCCTCGTTATCACAATAATATCTGAGCTCATTCAAACAGCAACTAAATCTCTTACAAGTTCTTCCCTGGTAATCCTTTCTTTTTTTGCCTGGAAAAAAAGTGTTTGCAGAAGGATTTTGTGAAAGTTGTACCTTTCATTCAACTCTTGCTGAAATTCATGCTATTTTCCCAGTCTCCTTTTAATTCCCATGCTACAAAACAATATCCCATTAACCTATTGTTGAGAAAGTCACCTCCAAAAAATTATTGTTTCTTCTGTTTCATGACTGATACATTTTGCTCTAGGAACATAAACAGACTCAAAGAAATCCACACTCACAATATAAGATTGACTCGAAAGTTGTTTTCTTCTGGAGTCATTGAGCTTGTGAGTAGGCAGGCAGAAGAAGGAGTTACACAATTTTCCAATACGCACTCAGAAGTGAAACAGCAAAATTAAACCAAAAATTACAAGTCAATTACTTTTCATAAAACTACGTTCAGAGGAAAATATTCACTAGCATTGATACAGAGTCACTAAAGTACTTGGTTTGAGATTCTTTTTAAGTAGAAAGCCCAAACACCCCAACTGCATTAATCAAAACCACTGACCAGCTTTGGGCACAGCACTTGTCAGTAATGAATTTGCTTTTTTTATTCTGTTGGGTAAAAAAAATAAAATAATAATTAAATACACATAGCTATACAACAATTAAAAGATTTCTCAGGAAACAGGCAGATGCGTTAACTAATGCAAAAATATTCCTAAGGATGACTATATCAACCAATGCTGTTCTGACTGTACTGAAGTCAGGAATTACACTTGTACAGGAAAAGACAGGAGCAGGAACATTAATGAAAGTTTCAGTAGATGGTACCCAAAGAAACTGCAAATGCCTTGAAAACCAGAACTGCATATGTTTAACTGCCACCTACTCATCAACTTTTAAAAAACTACAAGCAACCCACGAGCTTCTGTTATTTAGAAAACTAAGATTAGCCACCATACAAAACTGAATTTATTTTTTTTAATTCTGAATTGAAGAATTTTTCCCAAGAATACTTCACAGAATGGGATAAAGAAAGAGAAACAGCAAGCAAAGCTAATATACAGGATCAAAACAACTATTAAACAGAATAAAAAATGAATGTTTTGTCTAAATTGCTTTAGACAAAGTTTTAGAGGTGTTGTTATGGTACTAAGAAATCTGTCTGACTCACTGATTTTGCTAGATTTGGGATTAGGAAGAGATGCATTTTCTCTGGTCAGACAGACAGGGTTATCATGTTTCTTGGCTGGTTTTACCAGGTTTGGCAGTAAATGATAACCTAAAGTATACAGGATCACAGTGGCACATTTTTGCTGCGAAATTTTCTGCTTCTGCAAAGGCACCAGGTTTTGGCAGCTCTCACCATCTTTGCTTCTCTCTTTCCTGTTAGGCACTGCAACTTTTGGTAGTAATTTTTTAAATTTATTTTTTTAAATTAAAGATCTTATCTGTGTTGCAGGATGCTCTCTGCTGCATTGCAAAATAAAGAGCGGAGAGGAGAATCTTCTGGACAAATCTCTTTGTAAAAGCTTGGACATAAGAATAAGCACCTGGACTCATTGACTCCAGTATTAAATGGGTTACCTCACTAAAAGAAACGGGTGTAAGGGAAGAAATCTGGAAGAAAATCAGGATTAAAATTTTGCAAAATTTTTAATCTCTATCAATGACAGTCAAAGAAATACAGACTGTACATTAAATGTTAAATATGACTGGAGGCTGAAATCTGGGAGTATTTAATAAGGCAGAAAGACATCAAAGTAAAAATGAAATGTTGACACTGAATACAAATATATACTAAGAATATCCTACCCATTATACGAGTTACTGACCACTTTGGACTGGACTCTTTTATTCTTGATTGTAACTATACCAATTTTAACCATTTGATATGTAAATTTCAGAACTGTATGAGCTTCAAAATGTACTCTAATATGGTGACACACCAAAATGACACTTGGCAGGCAGTTGTGAAGAGTGAAGAGGAAGCGAGATTGAACTACAGAGCCTCTAGTTACTTGTTCCACCATATATTAGGAAGTGGAAAATCCTACGATTTGGAAAGGAGCTATGTTGAATACTAGGCAAAAAGAATGAAGAATGACTAACATCTGTGGGGTCTGTGGGGACTGGTACAAGAAACCTGAAGATGGGAATTAGGTTGAAGATCCAAGAGGATGAAAAGGTGGAGTTAGAAGAAGGCATGAACAAAATATGTCAAGATTTTCCTATTTTTGCTTTTCCACTGTTGACAAAGACTTGTGGAATCAAGAGGTGAAGTACTACATCTCACTTTAATATCACAGAATCATAGAGTGCTTTGGTTGGAATGGGCCCTCCCATGGGCAGGGGCAACTTTTACTAGATCACTATTTAACCATTCACAGAAGTAAACATACTGAAGACCTTTGTAGGTATCAGAATTGTCACGTGACAATTTTGGTTATTTTTTTCTTTAAGAAGAACATACTGCACATGCTACATCTAAAAATGTGAAAAATTTAAGGTTGACAAGGCAAGAACTCAGAAAACATTATGGCTAATGCCAGAATTGAGAATGCTAGTACAATCTTACTCCCCTTATGGCGCATGCATTATAACAGCATTATAACATTATAAGCCACTTTTCCCACTTGGAAGGATGCTTTGTATTGCAATGCTAGTAATGTATTTTTAAGCCCAGAAAATGCAACTATGGGACTATTATTCCTACAAAGTTTAGAAAATGTATAAGTAAGCAATGAAGCTGACAGTGGAAAATTGGAAAGCCCAAGCAGGTTGCTATTAAAGTGTTAAGAAAACCAGATCCTTTGTACTAAGACAATGCTGGAAGCCCCAGGGAGGGAAAAAGGGAACACATTTGTTCCTGTTGACATCAGGAGGCTAAGGGCCAGACTCTACCCCTGTACACTTAGGGTAGAAATGGGTCTTGTACATAAAAGTCAAAACATTGCAGTAGAAGGTACAAGTATCGTAAATTATTATAATGCACTTTGTAAGCGCCTAACAATGTTGTACAAACTGAAACAGTGACCGTCCCTACCTTGAAAACTTGAGTATCCTCGTCTAAGAAAATACGCAACCAGCATTAAGAGGAAGATACTGACAAACTCTGGCAGAGGCTGTCTGCGTCAAGTTTGGTTATTCTAAACTGTTTACAACCAAATCATATTACTTAAAAATTCCTGTTGTTGAAGATTAGAAACTAATGTACTGAATGCAGTATGAACTGTTTGCTTTTTAATTCACATTTTGATAGTTATCAAGTGATCAATAGGAATTTACTTAAATAATGCTCACGAAAAGACTTACATACTTTCTACATAAGTATATGCTCACAAATGCATGTGTGAGCAACAGTATAATGAAATATTTCCTAACAGAAGAGCTTCAGAAAGTGCCCGTAAGCTATCAAATACTGCTATACAATCTATAGCATGGATTTTTGATGCATTAAATGCCTAGGTAAAATTGTAATGAAAAGTAGGCCCATGGGTGTTTACTTTGTCTCGGAACAGAGAACAAGAACTCAGAAAATATACACACATTCCCTAAGTTACAGAGACACCCAAGTCAAACCCAGAGGCAATAGATGAAGTGATCCACTTTACTGCTAGAATTCACAACTCATGTATACATGTACACTTGCCCTGTTTACACACTTGCTACAGATTACTCTGTGGATGGGCTTGATTCTTGCCATTTGTTCTTATATTTCAGATTAGCATATGGCTCGCCACATACTTACTATTGGCCACTTGATCAAAGTGTTTGCAAGTCACTGGTTAATCACAAAGAAGAAATAGCTTTCTATAAAGCTATTTGATAACTGTAATATGCTTTCTACTGAGAAGTGTCACTGCAGCAAACTCAGACAGGTAAGCAGAAATACAGCCAGGTCAACAAAATTTCATATCTATACTATCCTCAGCTGATATGTGATAAAAATACATTTTCTTTTCTCAAAACTTACAACATTGCTAGCTCAGAGTCATACTTTGATCATATAACAGTTCTGAATTTTCCTTCTTTTCCTTTCTGATTTCCAGCTGACGCGTCTCTAGTGTACAGTTAATATTTTTGGCTGTTTTCCATTAAAATTTCATCCCAGTTCTATGATTTTACTCCTAGTCCAGTTAGCATGTTATTCCAAACATCCTGTATATTGATAGCATTTCTTTTCCAGACTGCTACTACACTAATGAAAATGCTAAATAAAACCAAATCCAAGATTATTCCTTTAGAACTGCTACCCCTAACTTTTCTCCAGACTGACGTCTTGCCCTAACAGGACAACTTGATGCTATCTTTCATATTCCTAGTCTCTTACATGTACACTATAGCTACCTTACACCTATCCCTATATTCTGCAGTTTATCAAATGGGTTCCAAAAACATCCCTGAATTTCACTGTTGCATGTTATCACCAACTAGTCATGTAATTGAATTTCCTAGGTTTCTTCTAATTTCTTAAATACTGGTACTGCCTGACAATCTCCAGGAAGAGGGTACCACCTCTGTCTTACAAAATCTTCTTGAGATTTCATACCATATTTTTTGCATTACCTTTAGATGGAAATTTACTCCTCTGACTTGGAAACATTCTTTCGATTTTGATTTCACTGTGAAAAGAGTAACATCCATTTGTATACATTCATTCATTCCCTTTTACTATTTCTCCTTCACTCCATTCTTTACTCCAGCCACCAATTATTAGGAAAGCAAGGCACTCCGTTTGAGGAAAAGAGACTAGCTTTTTCACCTCATGCTCACTTGGGGTGAAAAAAATGAAAAAATAGCTCAACCTCTTTATTTCAGGATTTCTTTACATTTTTACAAGTGGTGCACATTTTACTGTTTATTATTTATTTTCACAATCTAATTTAATCTCACCTCACTCTTGCTATTTCTAATCTATAAGCCACAAGCGCCTCTTCATTTGTTAGTTAACAGCCTACGTCTAGTATCTTGTTAGAACTCACACACTTCCAGTTGTCTGGAGTTCTTCATTATACATTGTTCTTCTCACATAATTATGCATTACCTTACACTAACCTTATACATTTTTCTTCTTATACATTTCTTTAATAAAGAAATTTCCAAGCTTCCCTCATCTTCAGCCATTGAACTGATTTCACTAACTAGTTCCTTCTGTTTTCCCTCCAGCTTACCCTTTTAAAGTTGAAATGCTTAGATTTCAATCAATTTGTGTTTATAGTTACATTTATTTTAAGCTGATTGAATCCATAATTACTAAATTGAATATTATATTCTCTAAGTGGAACTGGCTCTCTGAATGCTGCTAAATGATGCATACCTGTATGTTTTTCTAATAAAATCAAATCTGGAATGTACTGCTACCAAAGAAATATTAATACTTCCAATAATAATAGTAGTAACAATGATAAAGATAATAATAATTATAGTAATTATTCTTACTTTTGCACAGGATTTTCTTTTATACTAATAATTTAGCGGATTGTGTTGGAAGTGGCTGAACCATGTGGCCCAATAGAAGAGAAGCTGCCATGACTCCGTTTTCCCAGGTCTAATTAGTAGCAAGTCTGAGCACCTATTCCTAATACGCACACACACACTTTGTATGTATACACAAATATAGATATAATTATGCACGTTGCCAGCCACACAGATCAACATAGACACAAACACTCAAGCAAACACAGATGGCATGAACAGTCTAATCCTGTCATCCTCTCTGGCATGGGTTCCTATGACCTGAGGTGTGACTCTTGCTGCTGGGACTTACACACACACAGAGAACGAGGAGTCCCCTCACCCAGTAGAATAGTTAGAGAGTCTAGCGGGAAGACAGGAGATACTGTGCTGATCAGGCACGGGGCATAGCCAGACAGCATACTGACTAGCAGTCCATTTACACAGGACAAGCCCAGCTTAACTCCTCTTCCCACTATTTTCCCACACTTCCTCATTCCCATATCACCGTGGTCCCTTCCTTTCCCTGCCTTTGGGTCTTGCCCTAAACATCCCATAATAACCCTTGTACAATCCCCATATGCTCTTCCTATTATGCATCCCATAATGTGTCCTCTACCTCTAGGCAGTAACCCTCTCAGTCTGTGAGATGATAGACAGAGCTTTTTGTTTGGCTGCTGGGTGTGTTGTTCCTCTCCCGTGCCAAGCCTCATGGGGCTGAGGCTCTCTGGGACAGCCCTTGCAGGTGCGGGACAGGGTCTCCCCTTCTCTGACCCATATGCCCTTGAGTTCCTCTGTGCATGCGGAGATGAGCCTTTAATCACCTAACCTAACACACTATCAACACAGATTAAATATCACTGTTGAAATGCTGCCAGTGCTGCACATTCAGGTCTGCAATGCCAATCAGTTGAGAGGTTCAAGGTGGGGAGTAAACAGGAGCAGCCCAAAATTATTGCAGCTGTAGGACTGTACAGGTAACAGGGAACCAAACAAGAGACACTGGCACAGTTAAAATCCCCACCACAAACACAGAATCATTAAGTTTGGAAAAGAGCTCAAGATCACCTACTCTAACTCCCCTGCCAAGGCAGGGCCACGTAGAGCAGGTTCCACAGGAACACATCCAGGAGAGTTTTGAATGTCTCCGGAGAGGGAGACTCCACAACCTCCCTGGGCAGCAACCACTATAAAAAGTAAACATGATGAATTTCCAAAAGGGAACTCAGGCTGCAAGTTTTTTTTATTTCACCTAAGAGACAAAGATCCTTACCTTTATGAGATTCCTCTCCCCACTTCTGCTTTCCCCCACCACTACATACAACCACCCCATCTATGCCCAGGCTGCTGTGGCAGCTCTTCTGTTTCAGACCATGAAAAACATTAACATTTGCGGTTCAGGTCTACTCCAAAAACCTTACTGAGGCACCACTTTGCTATACGGCCAACAGAGCAGGCACAGTGCCTTGGAAACACCTATGTTTTGTTCTTTCCTGGGAGCTAGCTCTTCCAGCAGGACTTTTCTTGACCAGACACAGCCCTGCCTTGCTTGCGAAATGTGAAGAGCTTTCAGACTACAGTGATTTGGCAATGCACGTTATCTACCTGAACCGGACTGCCTGGTGTTTATTGATGCAGCAGCATAGCTGTGCTTGTCCTGGATACGGGATCGGGTCGTGGGATTGTAAACTGTGACAGGAAGCCAGCCTTCTTCGTGAGCCTGTCAGCTACCCAGTACGTGCACAGCACTCTGTAAGTAACAAAAATAGACTTGCTGCCTACTGGTGGATCTTAAAAATACCAGGACGCCCTTGGTAAGGGAGAAGTGTGTCCTGGTGACCTTGAACGCTGTGCCTTTCCCCGCTCTCCCCTCCCAGGCACAGAGCAAGAGGCACTGGCAAAGAGACTCGCCTCCACCCCGGAACAGCTGCAATTTTAGGGGCACAGGCTGCGCAGCGCTAACGCGCCCTAAGGCCGGGAGAGGAGGGGGAGAGCCGGGCTCCCACGCACCAACACGAGGGATTACAGCGGATTTTCCTTCAAAACACACAAACACACAAACGCGGAGCCCTCTCGGAGGAAGGCTCTCT
>NW_009926000.1:641-848 GCF_000696875.1 Nestor notabilis | reverse complement strand
GACGTTCATGCTCAATGCGACGGGCTAGGCCTGGACTCCAGCGGGCATGGTCGAAGAAGAATATAATTGGACTTTTAGGTGGGAAAGCGAGGAGCGAGGGCAATGCAAGTGGCACCGTTGCAGAGGTATCCATGTGCTAAAGAGGCCCAGGTGCTGTTTTTGCTCCTGGCTGTTCGGCTGTGGGAGCCGGAGCCAGGCCTTCGTGCT
>NW_009926000.1:0-337 GCF_000696875.1 Nestor notabilis | reverse complement strand
ATGTGCTAAAGAGGGCCAGGTGCAGTTTTTGCTCCTGGCTGTTCGGCTGTGGGAGCAGGAGCCGGACGTTCGTTCTCAATGCGACGTGCTCGGCCCTTCCTGGAGCGGGCATGGTCGAAGAAGCATACAATTGGACTTTTAGGTGGTAAAGCTAGGAGCGAGCCCAATGCAAGTGGCACTGTTGCGGAGCTCTCCATGTCCTAGAGACGCCCAGGTGCAGTTTTTGCTCCTAGCTGTTCGGCTTTATGAGCCGGAACCTGACGTTTGTGCTTAATGCGACGGGCTCTACCAAGTCTGGGTGGGTCATGTTCAAAGATGCATCCAATTGGACTTCTAG
>NW_009925999.1:459-897 GCF_000696875.1 Nestor notabilis | reverse complement strand
ATCCCACATGTAAAACCATAGGGTGCCCCGTGGTGTGTACCTTCTATATTTTCTCTCTCGAGCAGTAGGGCACCTTCTGTTAATAACTGAGACATGGATTGGTACATGTGGGGAGCTGGATAGATCTGATAAATCGTCTCTCAATTGTTTGAACTCCTGGGACAGTTTTTCCACAGCTGAAATGATGGAAGGGGTGAGATTGTCTTTGAACTCTGAGTTGATGAATCAAGTCATCCACTGTTGGTGGTCTTATGCCATCTCAGGTCGATGCTGCCAATGAATGGGCCTATGATGATGGTGCACTCTGTGTAAGTTTCCACCACATGGGTCGTGTACATTCAACTTCATCTGGATCTACGGATGCATTCCTGACATCCAGCCTATGATAGATCATTTCTGCAATGGCTGATTTCCTCAGGGACTGAATGACTTTCTCAG
>NW_009925999.1:0-374 GCF_000696875.1 Nestor notabilis | reverse complement strand
CAATCGCTTTGTCAATTCCTCCTTCCCTAGCAAGTGATCCCAGCTGCTTGGCTTCCCTACCTTCTAGTTCATGACTATCGGCCCCATTGTCCGAGCATCAGAGCAACCAGGTGATGATGTGCTCCCCTGGAAGACGAGTGAAATCTTTTCACATATTCTGCAGCTTGGTCGAGGTTCGGGGTCGAGAAGTCACCTCTTCTTCTTCTTCTTCCTCTTCATCTGATTCATGTAATAGTAACTCTTCAGATGCTGTCCCCTCATCTTCCTTCACTTCACGGGTTGCTGTTTGTGCACCTCCTTTGCTTTTCCCCCTGCTTATAGGGGCAGCTGATAGTGCCACTAATTGTTCATTTGGTTTAGCTTTAGTGTCTATC
>NW_009925998.1:84000-90376 GCF_000696875.1 Nestor notabilis | reverse complement strand
GGGTCTGGGGGGAAAAACTGCCACCCAGCGGCACCCCGGCGGGGAGGTCAGCGGATCAGACCCCGGGCAGGGACACCCTCCTGTTCCCGGAGTGCTGGCGAGGGCTGCAAAGGGGTGATGGGGGCTCCCTGCAACGCTGACCTCAGAGCCGTTCTGCGCCCCGGGGCAGGGGCATGGCCTGACGGGTGATGAAGGCAGGCTGCCTCGCAGCCCCTCCTGCCATCCTCTGCTCTGCTCTGAACAGGGATGTAAAGGGATGAGGAGAAGCTCCTAGCAGGGCTCATCCTTTTGGTGCCTTACAGCACCCAAGCTATCTGTCCCAGGTGCTCCCAGGAGGGTCTCTGTTGGTCTCCATCTGGTCTGGTTGCTCCCCTGGATGAGTGCATTCACTCCAACTAGTGCACGTGTGCATGGGCAGGCCTCCCTCCCAGTTACTAGTCATGCATCCCAGTCTAGGATGGCTTTTAGTCTTAGATATCTTCTTATTTACCTGCTAAATACCTAGATACATGCAACTAGGAGTGTTGGTGTTTTATTATAAACTGGGATTTCAGTGGCTGGACACCTCCCTCTGGTCCTTACATGTCTCAGGGAGAGTGATGGGGTTGCACTGAGACCTCCAACATACTGTGGCACCATCTCCCCTTGGGCAGGGGTGGTATGGTAAATGTCACTGGCATAGGGACAGGGTCTGGTAGACATGCCTGCCTTTTGTGCTTCTGGCCCATGGATTAATAATTTGCTTTCTGTAAATTGCAGTGTGATGGCTGCAGGGAGCAGTGCAGCCTGGTGTGGGTGTGATGGGACCTGGAGCTCACATGGGTCACTGGAGAACCGGGCACTCCCTCATTAACAGCTAATTGTGTTGGGTAGTCCTGCTCTGTGGTTTGTCATTGCCCAAAGCTAACTGCCTGTTCCTCTCTGGTCCCTCTCAGCTAGGCACCTTCAAGTCTGACGATGGGGACTATTTTGTAGAACCACTGCTATCACTCGAAGAACAGGAGTATGAAGAAGAACACAATAAACCACATCTAGTCTACCGACACCGGACACCTCCACTGAACTCTTCAGGGGACAGGCAGACTTGCGACACTCCAGGTACTCCTTCTGTTAACTGCTCTTGGTGACATGGCACCTATGAAAGGAAACTCATATGCAGTAAAACCAGTAGGTTTGTGTGGGGCAGAAGGGATGTAGAGTTGAGGGAGCGCTCTAGGAATGGTACTGTGTGAGCTAGGGTTGGGCTTGCGGTGCTTCTGCTGTCCTGGAGAGACGTGGTGTGCCTGTGCTTTCTAGTAATGGGTTAGAAGGAAGTTGTGGTCAGGAAAAATGTTAGGTTTCCGTTTTATCCCTGCTGTGAGGCTGGCAAGAGATCCTTTGGGCTGTCTTGCCTTAAATGTCCCATGAACCTTTCAACTTGCTTTCTGTCCTCTCCTACGTGTAATTCCTAACCATCCTAATCTAATTTGCTCTCTGTCTGAAACTGTGTTTCTGTCCTTTAAATGACTTCTTGGTCTTGCTGTGATCCTAGTTTTCCCTCCCCAAATGTGTTTGTGATTTGCAATGTCTTATTTCTTTCTAGTGGAAATAAGAAGGTCCTAACACCAACCCTGACAGTTCTTCCCTTATTAATCACTTTTCCATGGTTCATTTTCAAAGGCCTTTTTCCCTTATGGCCCTTCCTCCACCAGACCATCTTCCTGACCTCCTCACTCCCTCCTTCTAGTCTTTGCACATATGAAAGAGCACAAGCCTTTATCTCCCCTTCACTTGCCTTGGTGAGCAATAGCCTTGCTCCTACTGTCCCTATTATCTGCAGTGGCCTCCTGCTGCTCTCTGCTTCGTTGACTTCCTGATTTTCACGACTAATCCTCTCCTTTGGCAGCAAATAACTAAGTTCTCTCCTGATTCACCTGCTGTTTTGCCCTCCTCCTTTGGCCTACAGCTAGATCTACAGGAGCTTTAAAGTCTAAACAGAGTAGACCTTGACTGGCTTCCCTTGCGCAGGCTGCAAGCCACTCATGTGCTGCAAAGTAGGTGGAGTTGCTCAGGGAGTAAAGGTACCGCTGGAGGAGAAGCGTGGTGCCAAACTCAGGCTGCATTTGGCACGTGTGACTCGTTTGGCACCCATGACTCTGGATCGTGGCTGTGCTGTTGAGTTGTCGGTCTGTTCAGCTTGAACTGATCGTGCTAAGTCAGAAGATGCTCTGGTGCTCTGTGACCGGCCAGAGCTGATGCACTAGCAACATGTTTTTCTTCTTGAAGACATGTGGACACATGTGCACGTGCAGGCATATGTGCTGGGGGACAATGGTACCTCTCACAAGGCCGTCGTTGTTTGTTCTTCCAAGGGTTGCTGCTGGACTATGCCATTCTGGTTTCTCTCTTCCAGCTGTTTCTGCTCCCTTCTTTGAGATCAGATGCAGGAGACTCAGAACAGTTGGAAAGAAACATGGAATCTGGCACATTGCATCAGTAGCCCTTGGAGGAACGGAGCAGCAGATCACAGGACTCATTGAATCGAAGGTAGCTGGGAGGGCTCTGACTTTGGCTTGTGGACTTCACTCTGTGCTGTTATAACAGCCTGCTGTATTTCACCCCACTGTGACATAGCTTCCATTGAGGGTATTCTTTTGGACCATGATTCACAAGAATAATGCTCCATTTGTGGTATTACCTTTGTAGTGTATATCCCTCTCTCCTCTTTTCCAGCATGCTTTGCCTTGTGCTTGTATTTGCTTCCCTGCTCTTCACAGTTGCTTCATGTAGTGGAGGGAGACCTCGCCTCTCGAATACAAGCTTAAGGGTTCCAAATAGGTTTGACAGTCTTGCTTGTCCTCTTGTCCTCTTCCTCTCCATCTCTCCCTTTTACTATTGTCTAAGGTTTTGAAAGGGAACGATGTATGGTGAAGAAGTCCTGGTCACTTAATTTAAGTAGCAACTGCAGGGCAGCTTGGGCAATGCTGAACCTTGGTGTTTCCCTGCAGTTATATCTGGTGGAGAGAATGTATCTTGCATGTCTTTGGAGCAGAGGAGAAAAGCCAAAATGTGGTAGCACTCAGTGTTTTGAGCAGGGTGCATCTGTCACTCCTACCAGAGAAGAATGGTTCATGAGAGTTTGGAGGAGTTCATTAGAGCTGTAGGGTGTTGTGTTAATCCAGTCTTTCCTCCGAAGAACGTGTGAAAAGGTGCATTTGCTTTGCAGGCTTCTGGCAGGGATTGAAATTTGCTCAAAGAGGAAATTCGTGCAAGGGAAATCTTAGGTACCCACCCTGCAGTGAGCAAGGAGCCTGCATTGCCAGGCAGTGGGGCTATTAAGAACAGCTTTCTGATAGTCTTCTTCCTGGAAATGATTAATAAGCAACACACTGGTGTGCCCTTGCCATGATGATGTAATTATAGACTTATTGCAATATCCAGGAAAAGTTTCTCTTGTGAGTTGACTGACAGGTTGAGTAAAAGCTTTCATTTCCAGCAGTCTCCCTGGTGTTACTTTTGGTTTTCAGCATCCTCAGGTCAGCTTAGAAAAACAGGTATTTGATTTTCTGTAGAAGTTTTAATTAGCCATTTCCGATAACGATTTTGGGTCCTCTGACATACGAAATACACTGCAGATGTTCTGAAAAAAGGCCTTTCTTCTCTGAATGCTGATGGATATCGAATGTAAACTGTGCTCTGCATATGAACTTTCATAGCACAACACCAGGGTCTCCTGGCAATGCACTTCAGCGTCTGGCGTATAGCTCAGCCGCCGCAGTAAAAACTTTTGACAAAGTTTTCCTTGGGGTAACAGGTTAATGTAGTTTCAGTCATAGGAAATGGTGCAATTTCTCCTCCTTCCCTTCTTTTAGTTAGTGCTGTGAATCAATTTGTCATCTGGTCGAGGATCTGGCAGAATAATTAGTTGTGTTTTACTGAATAGCCCTGACGGGATGAAGACTTGGCCAGGTCGAGAGCGTGATGTCAGTAGGTGCAGCGTCGCTACCACCCATCGCTTCACGATAGCAAGCTCTTCCGATCCAAATTATTAAATATCCGCTTTTTTGAGGTGGAGGAGGAAGGGAAAAGAAATTCTGATCCTAAAAAAAGAAGAAAAGGAAGTGGCTCATTGCGAAGCTGGAGAGTGGAGCTTTCCTGCGCCCCGCGGAGGAACAATCTGACTCCGATGATAAAAGGCGCGTAGCTGCATCCTGCAGCACCGCAGGGAGCTGTGTCCCTCTCTGCTGGCCAGTACTGGGGGGCCAGCAGCAGCAATCTGACCCCCCCCATCCAGTCTGACCTCCCACCAGGAGCATACCAGCTATCCCTATCCGCTGGTTTCCATGTGAAACCCCAAAGATTTGGTGTGGCAGAGAGACATCCAACTCCAGATGCCAACAGGACGCTGCCTCTGGTCACCGCCTGAATAAACCACTTTGGGCCACCTCTTGCTCTGCATCTTGTGTCCCTTTCTGCTGCCTCTCCTTTCTCTCATGTTTCCCATGTTTTCTGTCATTAATATGTTTATAGGTATATTTTGGTGGTTGCCTTCTCTGGAGCTCTTCCAGTTTTGTTGGGTTTTGTGATAGCTTTAGCATTTTACTCAATCTTACTCAGCCATTCTACCAGTTGGCCACCCTTTGTTCTGAGACAGACGTGGCCTCCACCTGCCTGGTGCACCAAGCCACAATTGCTTTGTGTCGATAACTATAAATGCAAGAGTTGGGCTTTCTTGTCTCCCCACTATGCTGCATGCTCAGCTATTTCATTGCTTCAAACTTTGCCAATTCCTTGTTGCTTTTACTGTGACCCTGTTGTGGGACTCCTGAATGAACTCTTTTCGGGAGCTCCTTGTTTGTTCCCTCTGCATTCGTTTTGCTCCTCTCCTGATCTGTGCTTTCTATTTCCTTCCCAGCTTTGTTAGTCAAATACCTCCCTGTTTCATAATTCTTTTATATTCAAGACCCACCAGTGGCTGAGATGAATGAATCAAGGACTAAATCTTCAGCAAGCATTAACTGTTCCCATGACTTGTTGCCGGTCAGCCGTGCCCGTCCCGAGCCTGACGTGTCAGACGTGGGCTCTGAGGCTGCGTGTGAGGATCTTGCACAAAGTCCTGGCTCCTTAATGAGAGTGCTTAAAGTGGGAATATCCACCGCGGGCAAAACTCCTCATGCAGAAGCAGCAATAACACTCCGATGGTGCCAAACTAGTAGGAAGATGATTAGAGCTTTTCCTGTTTCTGGAGGAGAGCCAAGGGGCTGCAGCCAGCAAAGAGGCCTTCCAGCGATTTGTGCTGAGGTGGTGAGGTTTTGGAAGCGGGCTCAGAGGAGCACAGAACAGAGCAGATCTTACCTGGGCAGAGCTGGCTGCTGGTAGAGGTGGGAAAGCCCAGTGACTCAGCTGCTGAGGTTGCTTTCCAAAACCCACATGCATTACCAGCACAGAGAGCTGCTGGGCACAGCCTGGAGGCTTAGCATGTCCCAGAACCTGCCAGAAAGGGATGTAAAAGGGTCTCAAATTTGCAACTGGGTATTTAGCTGCAAGGCGTTAAAGCAGTTGGACTGCTCAGGAGGCAGCGCATGTGCAGCCATGCACAGCAGCTCCAAAATGACAAGGCCTGTGTGCTCATCTGGGTGAGGAGGAGAAAAGAAGCTGTGTGCGTGTAGGTTGTGTTGAGAAGGTTGCTGTAAAAAGCACAAGGCAGATCAGCAGCGTCAAGTCTTGCCACCGAGCTAGCGTGACACGGGCTTAATCAGTAATATGTCACTAATTTTTCAGCTGCATTAATGAGTAATTTGTAATAGATTATCCTTCCGTAGTAAATGTAACAACCCTTCACACTGAAGGTGACACTGGGGAGCCCCCAGAGCAAAGGAGTGCTGCCCTTTGTCTCGAGCAAGCAAATGGTGCTGCCAGCCCCATGATTGTGATCTTCTTTCTGCATGACAATTATCACCAACCTGCTCAGCCGTACAGATGGTTGTCATCTCCTCCTCATTGCCACCCAGATGCACAGAGAGTCATTGGTGAACCCGTGGCACAAGTAGGAGATGGTCCTGCTCTGTGTTCCTATGTGCTTGAGAAGGGGTGTCCAGGTTGAGGTTGATAGGGAGTGGGTCTGTTAATGTGTTATCAGTGTTGTGACCGAGAGGTGACATGGGGGAGGATGCGTTGGGGGTCTGGCACCATGACTAAAGCCTGACTTTGTCCCTTTCTATGTATCATGGTCTCTCGTTGGTTCAGGTGGGTGATAAGCTCTTGCTCCAGCCTGAGCTGTGGTTTGAGGTATATACCCAGTGTTAGGACTGCCAAGGGTGGGGACTGTGGCCAAACGGGCCAGAGGTGGAAAATTTCATACTCATTGTTCAGACCACTTATACGTGTTACAGTCTTA